>NC_060190.1:2640677-2750317 GCF_021184085.1 Oncorhynchus gorbuscha
TAGGTAGTTAGTTAACCTGTAGTTATCTCCTCTGTAGGTACATGTTTCTGGAGTATCCCACTCAGACCTGTAGTTAGTTAACCTGTAGTTATCTCCTCTATAGGTACATCTTCCTGGAGTATCCCACTCAGACCTGTAGTTAGTTAACCTGTAGTTATCTCCTCTATAGGTACATCTTCCTGGAGTATGGGGCTCCCACTCAGGCTCTGGAGGCAGTGAAGAACGCTGACGGCTACAAGCTGGACAAGCAGCACACCTTCAGAGTCAATGTGTTCACCGACTTCGACAAGTAAGAAAACACCATCACTCCAGCTGTTATATGGGGTGTCCGGGAGCATCATTCCAGCTGTTATATGGGGTGTCCGGGAGCATCACTCCAGCTGTTATATGGGGTGTCTAGGGGCATCATTCCAGCTGTTATATGGGGTGTCCGGGAGCATCATTCCAGCTGTTATATGGGGTGTTCGGGGGCATCACTCCAGCTGTTATATGGGGTGTCCGGGAGCATCATTCCAGCTGTTATATGGGGTGTTTGGGCCAACATTCCAGCTGTTATATGGGGTGTCCGGGGCCAACATTCCAGCTGTTATATGGGGTGTCTAGGGGCATCATTCCAGCTGTTATATGGGGTGTCCGGGAGCATCATTCCAGCTGTTATATGGGGTGTTCAGGGCATCATTCCAGCTGTTATATGGGGTGTCTAGGGGCATCATTCCAGCTGTTATATGGGGTGTCTAGGGGCATCATTCCAGCTGTTATATGGGGTGTCCGGGAGCATCATTCCAGCTGTTATATGGGGTGTTCAGGGAATCATTCCAGCTGTTATATGGGGTGTCCGGGAGCATCATTCCAGCTGTTATATGGGGTGTCTAGGGGCATCATTCCAGCTGTTATATGGGGTGTTCGGGAGCATCATTCCAGCTGTTATATGGGGTGTCCGGGAGCATCGCTCCAGCTGTTATATGGGGTGTTCAGGGGCATCATTCCAGCTGTTATATGGGGTGTCCGGGGCCATCATTCCAGCTGTTATATGGGGTGTCTGGGGGCATCATTCCAGCTGTTATATGGGGTGTCCGGGAGCATCACTCCAGCTGTTATATGGGATGTTCTGGGCATCATTCCAGCTGTTATATGGGGTGTCCGGGAGCATCATTCCAGCTGTTATATGGGGTGTCTAGGGGCATCATTCCAGCTGTTATATGGGGTGTCCGGGAGCATCATTCCAGTTGTTATATGGGGTGTCCGGGAGCATCATTCCAGCTGTTATATGGGGTGTTCAGGGCATCTAGGCACAACATCAACACGGCAGAATTGTTTGCCATAGATATACATGATATAGAACTGTCTGCTGTAGATGGTGACGTTGTGTTCCAGGTACATGAGCATCAGTGACGAGTGGGAGACTCCTGAGAAGCAGCCCTTCAAGGACTTTGTGAGTGTTACACACTGTCACTTCAGCCACACGTTCAGAGAATACCCACCCGGTGTTGTGGAGGAGGGGGGGGGGTCATTACTAACGGCCACTTCCTGTTTGTGTTGCCAGGGTAACATGCGTCACTGGATGGAGGATCCTGACTGTCGTGACCAGTACAGCGTCATCTACGAATCAGGAGAGAGGACCGCCATCTTCAACAACGACGCCAAGGATCCAATCGTCTCCGAGGAGAGGGCGGTGAGTCAACCATTCGACCAATCACGACAGCGCAGTGAGATGATGGTTCAACCAATCAGAGTTTTTTTTTTTTTTTTTTTTTGCACTGAGCACATTCTCCATCTACAGAAATACCTTTTACGGCTTTTTGATGCTTGAAAAGTAGAAGGCTTGATGATTGGGTAAATCAGAATCACGACAGCGCAGTGAGATGATGGTTCAACCAATCAGATTGGGTAAATCAGAATCTTAGCCGTGGTTTAATTCTTTTGATTTAATTCTGAGGTTGTGACCGTGTCGTGTCCCTGTAGCGCTGGACAGAGACCTATGTCCGCTGGTCTCCCAAGGGAACCTACCTGGCCACGTTCCACCAGCGAGGCATTGCATTGTGGGGCGGAGAGAAGTTCAAGCAGATCCAACGTTTCAGCCACCAGGGAGTGTCTCTGATCGACTTCTCCCCCTGCGAGAGGTAACCAATCGCTAATGAATAATACATGCCTGTCTAGATCACATCTATGAAGCCTGATGGGGCGGCAGGTAGCCTAGTGGTTAGGGGGGGGGCAGGTAGCCTAGTGGTTAGAGGGGGGGGCAGGTAGCCTAGTGGTTAGAGGGGGGGGTAGCCTAGTGGTTAGAGGGGGGGGGGTAGCCTAGTGGTTAGAGGGGGGGGGCAGGTAGGGGGGCAGGTAGCCTAGTGGTTAGAGGGGGGGGCAGGTAGCCTAGTGGTTAGAGGGGGGGCAGGTAGCCTAGTGGTTAGGGGGGGGGGCAGGTAGCCTAGTGGTTAGAGGGGGGCAGGTAGCCTAGTGGTTAGAGGGGGGGGCAGGTAGCCTAGTGGTTAGAGGGGGGACAGGTAGCCTAGTGGTTAGAGGGGGGACAGGTAGCCTAGTGGTTAGAGGGGGCGGCAGGTAGCCTAGTGGTTAGAGGGGGGCAGGTAGCCTAGTGGTTAGGGGGGGGGGCAGGTAGCCTAGTGGTTAGAGGTGGGGGGGGGGGTGGCCTAGTGGTTAGAGGGGGCAGGTAGCCTAGTGGTTAGGTGGGGGGCAGGTAGCCTAGTGGTTAGGTGGGGGGCAGGTAGCCTAGTGGTTAGGTGGGGGGGCAGGTAGCCTAGTGGTTAGGTGGGGGCAGGTAGCCTAGTGGTTAGGTGGGGGGCAGGTAGCCTAGTGGTTAGGTGGGGGGCAGGTAGCCTAGTGGTTAGGTGGGGGGCAGGTAGCCTAGTGGTTAGGGGGGGGACAGGTAGCCTAGTGGTTAGAGGGGGGGACGGGTAGCCTAGTGGTTAGAGGGGGGGGGGCAGGTAGCCTAGTGGTTAGGTGGGGGGCAGGTAGCCTAGTGGTTAGGTGGGGGGCAGGTAGCCTAGTGGTTAGGGGGGCAGGTAGCCTAGTGGTTAGGGGGGGCAGGTAGCCTAGTGGTTAGGGGGGGGACAGGTAGCCTAGTGGTTAGAGGGGGGACAGGTAGCCTAGTGGTTAGAGGGGGGACAGGTAGCCTAGTGGTTAGAGGGGGGACAGGTAGCCTAGTGGTTAGGGGGGGGACAGGTAGCCTAGTGGTTAGAGGGGGGACAGGTAGCCTAGTGGTTAGAGGGGGGGGTAGGTAGCCTAGTGGTTAGAGGGGGGGGACGGGTAGCCTAGTGGTTAGAGTAGGGGGACGGGTAGCCTAGTGGTTAGAGGGGGGGCAGGTAGCCTAGTGGTTAGAGGGGGGTTAGGGGGGGCAGGTAGCCTAGTGGTTAGAGGGGGGGGGCAGGTAGCCTAGTGGTTAGAGGGGGGCAGGTAGCCTAGTGGTTAGAGGGGGGGACAGGTAGCCTAGTGGTTAGAGGGGGGACAGGTAGCCTAGTGGTTAGAGGGGGACAGGTAGCCTAGTGGTTAGAGGGGGGGGACAGGTAGCCTAGTGGTTAGGGGGGACAGGTAGCCTAGTGGTTAGAGCGTTGGACTTGTAACAGACAGGTTCCGAGATTGAATCCTCGAGGCAACAAGGTAAAAATCTGTCGTTCTGCCCCTGAAAAAGGCAGTTAACCCACTAGACCGTCATTGAAAATAAGAATTTATTCTTAACTGACTTGCCTAGTTAAATAAAGGTAAAATAAAAATGAAGCTACATTACGTTGTTATAATGCTTAATTCCCTGATAGTAACTGAGGACCTTCAGGCCATAATGTAACTATGTAGTCTTATTAAGCTTTTTAAGATGTTATAACGCTTCATAGGGACGTCGCCGTCACGTCCAGTCCCCTGATGGACACCGTGGACACCCCCATGCCCTAGTGGTAGCTCTGTCGGCGGTATGAAGCCGTGTGAAGCTACATAAAAGGGTTATAATGCTTGGTAGCTACATGTAACTGCCAGAATAAAGGAAACCCCAACATAAAGTGTCTTAATAGGGTGTTGCACCACCAGCCAGAACAGCTTCGATGCTCGTCGGCGTAGATTCTATGCGTTTCTGGAATTAGAGGGGTGTGTCACGCTGGCGTAAAGGTTCGGGAGACGGGCGCAGGAATACGTAATGTTGTTGTTATGTACAGGCACGGGGACGAAGACCAAGCAAACACGTATACAACACACAGGATTTAAACTCCAAAACGAGAGGAGTACCTCGAATAAATAACACAAGCGCACAATGACTAACACATGGGACGAGACCCGTAATCATCCGCACAATGACTAACACATGGGACGAGACCCGTAATCATCCGCACAATGACTAACACACGTGACAAGACCTGTAATCATCCGCACAATGACTAACACACGGGACGAGACCTGTAATCATCCGCACAATGACTAACACACGGGACGAGACCTGTAGTCATCCACACAATGACACGTAAGCCCAAAACAGACAGCACAGGTACTCACACGCACCAACGGACATTGTAACAATATATCGTCAGGACAAAAGTAAACCAAGGGCACACTTATACAATAGGGTCTAATCACTACTAATCACTGGGAATAGGGTGTGTCTAATCACTGGGAATAGGGTGTGTCTAATCACTGGGAATAGGGTGTGTCTAATCACTGGGAATAGGGTGTGTCTAATCACTGGGAATAGGGTGTGTCTAATCACTGGGAATAGGGTGTGTCTAATCACTGGGAATAGGGACCGGGTGTGTCTAATCACTGGGAATAGGGTGTGTCTAATCACTGGGAATAGGGTGTGTCTAATCACTGGGAATAGGGACCGGGTGTGTCTAATCACTGGGAATAGGGTGTGTCTAATCACTGGGAATAGGGACCGGGTGTGTCTAATCACTGGGATTTTTTTTTTTTTTACCTTTATTTAACTAGGCAAGTCAGTTAAGAACAAATTCTTATTTTCAATGACGGCCTAGGAACAGTGGGTTAACTGGTCTAGGAACAGTGGGTTAACTGGTCTAGGAACAGTGGGTTAACTGCCTGTTCAGGGGCAGAACGACAGACCTTGTCAGCTCGGGGGGTTTGAACTCGCAACCTTCCGATAACTAGTCCAAAGCTCTAACCACTATGCTACGCTGCCGCCCCTAAGCATGATGGGATGTTAATCAATGTACTTTGTACCCCCCTCGTTGACTCGAGTGTTTCCTTTCATTTTGGCAGTTACCCTGTACATGGTGAGCCTAGTGTGGTTATAACCTGTCTATGTCATCTGTACGAATCCTTATGAAGCTACACATAACGGTGTTATGTAATGCTTTGTAGGTACGTGGTGACGTTCAGTCCCCTGATGGACACTAAGGAGGACCCCCAGGCCATCATCATCTGGGACATTCTGACTGGCCAGAAGAAGAGAGGCTTTCACTGTGAGAGCTCCGCCCACTGGCCCATCTTCAAGTAAGGACTGAATACCCACCTCTCTGTTTTCATGTCTCTACATCTTCTAGTAAGGCCTGACTACCCACCTCTCTGTTTTCATGTCTCTACATCTTCTAGTAAGGCCTGACTACCCACCTCTCTCTGTTTTCATGTCTCTACATCTTCTAGTAAGGCCTGACTACCCACCCCTCTGTTTTCATGTCTCTATCCTGTTCCTCTCTACATCTTCTAGTAAGGCCTGACTACCCACCTCTCTGTATCTTCTAGTAAGGCCTGACTACCCACCTCTCTGTTTTCATGTCTCTACATCTTCTAGTAAGGCCTGACTACCCACCCCTCTGTTTTCATGTCTCTACATCTTCTAGTAAGGCCTGACTACCACCCCTCTCTGTTTTCATGTCTCTACATCTTCTAGTAAGGCCTGACTACCCACCCCTCTGTTTTCATGTCTCTACATCTTCTAGTAAGGCCTGACTACCACCCCTCTGTTCTAGTAGCCAAGAACTGTAGCAGAACTTGTTTCTCTTGCTTTCTGTCTTGGTTCTCTCCCCTAACTGTCTTGGTTCTCTCCCTAGCTGCAGCGTTCTGTCTTGGTTCTCTTCCCTAACTGTCTTGGTTCTCTTCCCTAACTGTCTTGGTTCTCTTCCCTAACTGTCTTGGTTCTCTTCCCTAACTGTCTTGGTTCTCTCCCCTAACTGTCTTGGTTCTCTCCCCTAACTGTCTTGGTTCTCTCCCTAGCTGCAGCGGTCTGTCTTGGTTCTCTCCCCTAACTGTCTTGGTTCTCTCCCCTAACTGTCTTGGTTCTCTCCCCTAACTGTCTTGGTTCTCTCCCCTAACTGTCTTGGTTCTCTCCCCTAACTGTCTTGGTTCTCTCCACTAACTGTCTTGGTTCTCTCTCCTAACTGTCTTGGTTCTCTCCCTAGCTGCAGTGGTCTGTCTTGGTTCTCTCCCCTAACTGTCTTGGTTCTCTCCCCTAACTGTCTTGGTTCTCTCCCCTAACTGTCTTGGTTCTCTCCCCTAACTGTCTTGGTTCTCTCCCCTAACTGTCTTGGTTCTCTCCCCTAACTGTCTTGGTTCTCTCCCCTAACTGTCTTGGTTCTCTCCCTAGCTGCAGTGGTCTAACGTGTGTCTGTTTCTCCAGGTGGAGTCATGATGGGAAGTTCTTTGCCAGGATGACCCAGGACACACTGAGCATCTACGAGACCCCAGTAAGTTAGATTGACCAGTATTACTCTGAGTGTCTATGACCCCAGTAAGTTAGATTGACCAGTATTACTCTGAGCATCTATGACCCCAGTAAGTTAGATTGACCAGTATTACTCTGAGCATCTATGACCCCAGTAAGTTAGATTGACCAGTATTACTCTGAGTGTCTAGGTGTAACAGACTGGTGTGTCCATACTTAATAACATCCTGTTTTCTCCTGTCGTAGTCCATGGGCCTGTTGGATAAGAAGAGTCTGAAGATCAGTGGTATCAAGTAAGTCTATATCCGGGGGGTGTTATATATATATAGCATACAGAGACTAGAGGAATACCACCTGTCAGACAGAGACTAGAGGAATACCACCTGTCAGACAGACTAGTTAGAGGAATACCACCTGTCAGACAGAGACTAGTTAGAGGAATACCACCTGTCAGACAGAGACTAGTTAGAGGAATACCACCTGTCAGACAGAGACTAGTTAGAGGAATACCACCTGTCAGACAGAGACTAGAGGAATACCACCTGTCAGACAGAGACTAGAGGAATACCACCTGTCAGACAGAGACTAGAGGAATACCACCTGTCAGACAGAGACTAGAGGAATACCACCTGTCAGACAGAGACTAGAGGAATACCACCTGTCAGACAGAGACTAGTTAGAGGAATACCACCTGTCAGACAGAGACTAGTTAGAGGAATACCACCTGTCAGACAGAGACTAGTTAGAGGAATACCACCTGTCAGACAGAGACTAGTTAGAGGAATACCACCTGTCAGACAGAGACTAGTTAGAGGAATACCACCTGTCAGACAGAGACTAGTTAGAGGAATACCACCTGTCAGACAGAGACTAGTTAGAGGAATACCACCTGTCAGACAGAGACTAGTTAGAGGAATACCACCTGTCAGACAGAGACTAGTTAGAGGAATTACCACCTGTCAGACAGAGACTAGTTAGAGGAATACCACCTGTCAGACAGAGACTAGTTAGAGGAATACCACCTGTCAGACAGAGACTAGTTAGAGGAATACCACCTGTCAGACAGAGACTAGTTAGAGGAATACCACCTGTCAGACAGAGACTAGTTAGAGGAATACCACCTGTCAGACAGAGACTAGTTAGAGGAATACCACCTGTCAGACAGAGACTAGTTAGAGGAATACCACCTGTCAGACAGAGACTAGTTAGAGGAATACCACCTGTCAGACAGAGACTAGTTAGAGGAATACCACCTGTCAGACAGAGACTGGTTAGAGGAATACCACCTGTCAGACAGAGACTGGTTAGAGGAATACCACCTGTCAGACAGAGACTAGTTAGAGGAATACCACCTGTCAGACAGAGACTAGTTAGAGGAATACCACCTGTCAGACAGAGACTAGTTAGAGGAATACCACCTGTCAGACAGAGACTAGTTAGAGGAACACCACCTGTCAGACAGAGACTAGAGGAATACCACCTGTCAGACAGAGACTAGAGGAATACCACCTGTCAGACAGAGACTAGTTAGAGGAATACCACCTGTCAGACAGAGACTAGTTAGAGGAATACCACCTGTCAGACAGAGACTAGTTAGAGGAATACCACCTGTCAGACAGACTAGTTAGAGGAATACCACCTGTCAGACAGAGACTAGTTAGAGGAATACCACCTGTCAGACAGAGACTAGAGGAATACCACCTGTCAGACAGAGACTAGTTAGAGGAATACCACCTGTCAGACAGAGACTAGTTAGAGGAATACCACCTGTCAGACAGAGACTAGTTAGAGGAATACCACCTGTCAGACAGAGACTAGTTAGAGGAATACCACCTGTCAGACAGAGACTAGAGGAACACCACCTGTCAGACAGAGACTAGAGGAATACCACCTGTCAGACAGAGACTAGAGGAATACCACCTGTCAGACAGAGACTAGTTAGAGGAATACCACCTGTCAGACAGAGACTAGTTAGAGGAATACCACCTGTCAGACAGAGACTAGTTAGAGGAATACCACCTGTCAGACAGAGACTAGTTAGAGGAATACCACCTGTCAGACAGAGACTAGAGGAACACCACCTGTCAGACAGAGACTAGAGGAATACCACCTGTCAGACAGAGACTAGAGGAATACCACCTGTCAGACAGAGACTAGAGGAACACCACCTGTCAGACAGAGACTAGAGGAACACCACCTGTCAGACAGAGACTAGAGGAACACCACCTGTCAGACAGAGACTAGAGGAACACCACCTGTCAGACAGAGACTAGAGGAACACCACCTGTCAGACAGAGACTAGAGGAACACCACCTGTCAGACAGAGACTAGTTAGAGGAATACCACCTGTCAGACAGAGACTAGTTAGAGGAATACCACCTGTCAGACAGAGACTAGTTAGAGGAATACCACCTGTCAGACAGAGACTAGTTAGAGGAATACCACCTGTCAGACAGAGACTAGTTAAAGGAATACCACCTGTCAGACAGACTAGTTAGAGGAATACCACCTGTCAGACAGAGACTAGTTAGAGGAATACCACCTGTCAGACAGAGACTAGTTAGAGGAATACCACCTGTCAGACAGAGACTAGTTAGAGGGATACCACCTGTCAGACAGAGACTAGTTAGAGGGATACCACCTGTCAGACAGAGACTAGAGGAACACCACCTGTCAGACAGAGACTAGAGGAATACCACCTGTCAGACAGAGACTAGAGGAACACCACCTGTCAGACAGAGACTAGAGGAACACCACCTGTCAGACAGAGACTAGTTAGAGGAATACCACCTGTCAGACAGAGACTAGTTAGAGGAATACCACCTGTCAGACAGAGACTAGTTAGAGGAATACCACCTGTCAGACAGAGACTAGTTAGAGGAATACCACCTGTCAGACAGAGACTAGTTAAAGGAATACCACCTGTCAGACAGACTAGTTAGAGGAATACCACCTGTCAGACAGAGACTAGTTAGAGGAATACCACCTGTCAGACAGAGACTAGTTAGAGGAATACCACCTGTCAGACAGAGACTAGTTAGAGGGATACCACCTGTCAGACAGAGACTAGTTAGAGGGATACCACCTGTCAGACAGAGACTAGTTAGAGGGATACCACCTGTCAGACAGAGACTAGTTAGAGGGATACCACCTGTCAGACAGAGACTAGTTAGAGGGATACCACCTGTCAGACAGAGACTAGTTAGAGGGATACCACCTGTCAGACAGAGACTAGTTAGAGGGATACCACCTGTCAGACAGAGACTAGTTAGAGGGATACCACCTGTCAGACAGAGACTAGTTAGAGGGATACCACCTGTCAGACAGAGACTAGTTAGAGGGATACCACCTGTCAGACAGAGACTAGTTAGAGGGATACCACCTGTCAGACAGAGACTAGTTAGAGGAATACCACCTGTCAGACAGAGACTAGTTAGAGAATACCACCTGTCAGACAGAGACTAGTTAGAGAATACCACCTGTCAGACAGAGACTAGTTAGAGGAATACCACCTGTCAGACAGAGACTAGTTAGAGTAATACCACCTGTCAAACATCCCAAACATGTTGACCCTTAATCAGTTAGTACAATCTGTTATCATGTTGACCCTTAATCAGTTAGTACAATCTGTTATCATGTTGACCCTTAATCAGTTAGTACAATCTGTTATGTCTTTATCCTGGGGATGTTGACCCTTAGAGACTAGTTAGAGGAATACCACCAGGTGATGTCATCATAGCGGTGTGTGTGTGTACTAATCCCCTCCTCCCCTCTGCAGGGACTTCTCCTGGTCCCCAGGCGATAACATCATAGCGTTCTGGGTCCCCGAGGACAAAGACATCCCAGCCAGAGTGACTCTGATGCAGCTTCCCTCCAGACAGGAGATCAGAGTCAGGAACCTCTTCAATGTGGTGGACTGTAAACTCCACTGGCAGAGACAGGGAGACTACCTCTGTGTCAAGGTGGACCGGACACCTAAAGGAACTCAGGTTAGTGAAGGGGGGGGCAGAGACAGGGAGACTACCTCTGTGTCAAGGTGGACCGGACACCTAAAGGAACTCAGGTTAGTGAAGGGGGGGGACAGAGACAGGGAGACTACCTCTGTGTCAAGGTGGACCGGACACCTAAAGGAACTCAGGTTAGTGAAGGGGGGACAGAGACAGGGAGACTACCTCTGTGTCAAGGTGGACCGGACACCTAAAGGAACTCAGGTTAGTGAAGGGGGGGGAGACTACCTCTGTGTCAAGGTGGACCGGACACCTAAAGGAACTCAGGTTAGTGAAGGGGGGGGGGGGGGCAGAGACAGGGAGACTACCTCTGTGTCAAGGTGGACCGGACACCTAAAGGAACTCAGGTTAGTGAAGGGGGGGGGCAGAGACAGGGAGACTACCTCTGTGTCAAGGTGGACCGGACACCTAAAGGAACTCAGGTTAGTGAGGGGGGGGAGACTACCTCTGTGTCAAGGTGGACCGGACACCTAAAGGAACTCAGGTTAGTGAAGGGGGGGGGGGGCAGAGACAGGGAGACTACCTCTGTGTCAAGGTGGACCGGACACCTAAAGGAACTCAGGTTAGTGAAGGGGGGGGACAGAGACAGGGAGACTACCTCTGTGTCAAGGTGGACCGGACACCTAAAGGAACTCAGGTTAGTGAAGGGGGGGGAGACTACCTCTGTGTCAAGGTGGACCGGACACCTAAAGGAACTCAGGTTAGTGAAGGGGGGCAGAGACAGGGAGACTACCTCTGTGTCAAGGTGGACCGGACACCTAAAGGAACTCAGGTTAGTGAAGGGGGGGCAGAGACAGGGAGACTACCTCTGTGTCAAGGTGGACCGGACACCTAAAGGAACTCAGGTTAGTGAAGGGGGGGGGGGGGCAGAGACAGGGAGACTACCTCTGTGTCAAGGTGGACCGGACACCTAAAGGAACTCAGGTTAGTGAGGGAGACTACCTCTGTGTCAAGGTGGACCGGACACCTAAAGGAACTCAGGTTAGTGAAGGGGGGGGGCAGAGACAGGGAGACTACCTCTGTGTCAAGGTGGACCGGACACCTAAAGGAACTCAGGTTAGTGAAGGGGGGGGACAGAGACAGGGAGACTACCTCTGTGTCAAGGTGGACCGGACACCTAAAGGAACTCAGGTTAGTGAAGGGGGGGGGGCAGAGACAGGGAGACTACCTCTGTGTCAAGGTGGACCGGACACCTAAAGGAACTCAGGTTAGTGAAGGGGGGGGACAGAGACAGGGAGACTACCTCTGTGTCAAGGTGGACCGGACACCTAAAGGAACTCAGGTTAGTGAAGGAGGGGGGACAGAGACAGGGAGACTACCTCTGTGTCAAGGTGGACCGGACACCTAAAGGAACTCAGGTTAGTGAAGGGGGGACAGAGACAGGGAGACTACCTCTGTGTCAAGGTGGACCGGACACCTAAAGGAACTCAGGTTAGTGAAGGGGGGAGGAGAACAGAGGGAGGGTGAATGTGACCGGAGGGGAGGAGAACAGAGGGAGGGTGAAGGGGCAGGAGAACAGAGGGAGGGTGAAGGGGCAGGAGAACAGGGAGGGTGAAGGGGGGAGGAGAACAGAGGGAGGGTGAATGCTTTGATGTTAAACCTCATTTCCAAGTCTCCTTTCTCTCTGTCCTCATCCTCTGTCAGTCCTCTCTCCTCTCCTCCTTCTCTCCTCTGTCCTCCTCCTCTCCTCATGTCTGTCCTCTTCTTGTCTCTCCTCTGTCTCTCCATCGTTTCTCCTCCCGTCTCTCCTCTCGTTCTCTCCTCCTGTCTCTCCTCTCGGTCTCTCCTCCTGTCTCTCCTCTCGTTCTCTCCTCCTCTCCCCCTGTCTGTCCTCTCCTCTTGTTCTCTCCTCCTGTCTGTCCTCTTCTCTCGTTCTCTCCTCCTCTCCTCCTGTCTGTCCTCTCTGTCATCTCCTCCATCATTCTTTCTCCTCTGTCATCCTCCTATCCTCTCGTTCTCTCCTCTCCTCCATTTTCTCTCCTCTGTCATCTCCTCCATCATTCTCTCTCCTCCTGTCTGTTCTCTCCTCTTCTCTCTCCTCTCGTTCTCACCTTCTCTCAGGGTGTGGTGACCAACTTTGAGATCTTCAGGATGAGAGAGAAGCAGGTTCCTGTTGACGTGGTGGAGATGAAGGGAGACCCGGAATCTAAAACTGGTAAAGCACACCCCCCACTCTGACAAGATGGACAGAACCCCCCCATTGATAATGTACAGTAACACCACCAGGTGCAGTAACACCACCAGGTGCAGTAACACCACCAGGTGCAGTAACACCACCAGGTGCAGTAACACCACCAGGTATAGTAACACCACCAGGTATAGTAACACCACCAGGTGCAGTAACACCACCAGGTATAATAACACCAGTGTTGTCGTCCCCTAGCGGAGAGCATCATAGCGTTTGTAGGTATAGTAACACCACCAGGTGCAGCAACACCACCAGGTGCAGCAACACCACCAGGTGCAGTAACACCACCAGGTAACACCACCAGGTAACACCACCAGGTAACACCACCAGGTAACACCACCAGGTAACACCACCAGGTGCAGTAACACCACCAGGTATAGTAACACCACCAGGTATAGTAACACCACCAGGTATAGTAACACCACCAGGTATAGTAACACCACCAGGTATAGTAACACCACCAGGTATAGTAACACCACCGGGTATAGTAACACCACCGGGTGCAGTAACACCACCGGGTATAGTAACACCACCAGGTATAGTAACACCACCAGGTATAGTAACACCACCAGGTATAGTAACACCACCGGGTGCAGTAACACCACTGGGTGCAGTAACACCACCAGGTATAATAACACCACCAGGTATAATAACACCACCAGGTATAATAACACCACCAGGTATAGTAACACCACCAGGTATAGTAACACCACCAGGTATAGTAACACCACCAGGTATAGTAACACCACCAGGTATAGTAACACCACCAGGTATAATAACACCAGTGTTGTCGTCCCCTAGCGGAGAGCATCATAGCGTTTGCGTGGGAGCCCAACGGCAGTAAGTTTGCCGTCCTGCACGGTGAATCTCCCAGAATCAACGCCTCGTTCTACCACGTCAAGAACAACGGGAAGATCGAACTCATCAGTGAGTCCAACCTTTACCTGAGAATATCTCATGACTCTGTAATGTCTATAAGGATGTCTCCCCCCCCCCTCTCTCAGTCTGACCTTTACCTGAGAATATCTCATGACTCTGTAATGTCTATAAGGATGTCTCCCCCCCCCCTCTCTCAGTCCAACCTTTACCTGAGAATATCTCATGACTGTAATGTCTATAAGGATGTCTCCCCCCCCTCTCAGTCCAACCTTTACCTGAGAATATCTCATGACTCTGTAATGTCTATAAGGTTGCCCCCCCCCTCTCTCTCAGTCCAACCTTTACCTGAGAATATCTCATGACTCTGTAATGTCTATAAGGTTGCCCCCCTCTCTCTCAGTCCAACCTTTACCTGAGAATCTCATGACTCTGTAATGTCTATAAGGATGTCTCCCCCCTCTCTCTCAGTCCAACCTTTACCTGAGAATCTCATGACTCTGTAATGTCTATAAGTTATTCCGTCTCTACTGTTGTCAGATGTCGTTTTTATTTATTTATTTTTATTTTTTTTTACCTTTATTTAACCAGGCAAGTCAGTTAAGAACAAATTCTTATTTTCAATGACGGCCTAGGAACAGTGGGTTAACTGCCTGTTCAGGGGCAGAACGACAGATTTGTACCTTGTCAGCTCGGGGGTTTGAACTATTCAGTCCTTTGGCAAACAACACAGTCTGTTACTGTAACATTCTCTCCCCCTTCTCTCTCCTCTCCCCTTCTCTCTCCTCTCCCCTTCTCTCTCCTCTCCCCTTCTCTCTCCTCCCCCTCTCTCTCTCCTCCCCCTTCTCTCCCCTCCCCCTCTCTCTCTCCTCCTCCCCTTCTCTCCCCTCCCCTTCTCTCTCCTCTCCCCCCTTCTCTCCCCTCCCCTCTCTCTTCTCTCTCTCCCCCTTCTCTCTCCTCCCCCTTCTCTCTCCCTTGTCTCTCCCCCCTTGTCTCTCCTCCCCCCTCTCTCTCCTCTCTCCCCCCTTCTCTCCCTTCTCTCTTCCTCTCCCTTCTCTCTCCCTTCTCTCTTCCTCTCCCTTCTCTCTTCCTCTCCCTTCTCTCTCCCTTCTCTCTTCCTCTCCCTTCTCTCTTCCTCTCCCTTCTCTCTTCCTCTCCCTTCTCTCTCCCTTCTCTCTCCCTATCCCTTCTCTCTCCCCCCCCCTTCTCTCCTCTCCTCCCCCTTCTCTCTCCAGAGATGTTTGACAAGCAGCAGGCCAACAGCATCTTCTGGAGTCCTCAGGGACAGTTCATGGTGCTGGCTGGACTCAGGAGGTACAAGACGTGTGTGTGTGTGTGTGTGTGTGTGTGTGTGTGTGTGTGTGTGTGTGTGTGTGTGTGTGTGTGTGTGTGTGTGTGTGTGGTGTGTGTGTGTGTGTGTGTGTGTGTGTGTGAGAGTGTGTTAACCCTGTGTCCTGTATGAACGGGGCCCTGCGTGTGTGTGTGTGTGTGTGTGTGTGAGAGATCTCCCCTCCTGTGTTAACCCTGTCCTCTCCTCCAGTATGAACGGGGCCCTGGCGTTTGTGTGTGTGTGTGAGAGAGAGAGAGATCTCCCCTCCTGTGTTAACCCTGTCCTCTCCTCCAGTATAAACGGGGCCCTGGTGTGTGTGTGAGGGAGAGAGAGAGCTCCCCTCCTGTGTTAACCCTGTCCTCTCCTCCAGTATGAACGGGGCACTGGCGTTTGTGTGTGTGTGTGAGAGAGCGAGAGCTCCCCTCCTGTGTTAACCCTGTCCTCTCCTCCAGTATGAACGGGGCCCTGGCGTTTGTGTGTGTGTGAGAGAGAGAGAGAGAGAGATCTCCCCTCCTGTGTTAACCCTGTCCTCTCCTCCAGTATGAACGGGGCCCTGGTGTGTGTGTGAGAGAGAGAGAGAGATCTCCCCTCCTGTGTTAACCCTGTCCTCTCCTCCAGTATGAACGGGGCCCTGGTGTGTGTGTGTGTGTGAGAGAGAGATCTCCCCTCCTGTGTTAACCCTGTCCTCTCCTCCAGTATGAACGGGGCCCTGGCGTTTGTGGACACCTCTGATTGCACCATGATGAACATGGTTGAACACTACATGGCCTCTGACGTAGAGTGGGACCCTACGGGACGATACCTGGTGACCTCTGTGTCCTGGTGGAGTCACAAGGTACACCTGACACACACACACTCACACACACACACCTGACACACACACACACCTGACACACACACACACCTGACACACACACACACCTGACACACACACACACACCTGACACACACACACACACCTGACACACACACACACACCTGACACACACACACACACCTGACACACACACACACACCTGACACACACACACACACCTGACACACACACACACCTGACACACACACACACCTGACACACACACACACCTGACACACACACACACCTGACACACACACACACCTGACACACACACACACCTGACACACACACACACCTGACACACACACACACCTGACACACACACACACCTGACACACACACACACCTGACACACACACACACCTGACACACACACACACCTGACACACACACACACCTGACACACACACACACCTGACACACACACACACCTGACACACACACACACCTGACACACACACACACCTGACACACACACACACCTGACACACACACACACACCTGACACACACACACACACCTGACACACACACACCTCACACACACACACCTCACACACACACACCTCACACACCACACACCTCACACACCACACACACCTGACACACACACCACACACACCTGACACACACACCACACACACCTGACACACACACCACACACACCTGACACACACACCACACACACCTGACACACACACACACCTGACACACACCACACACTCACACACACACCTCACACTCACACACCTCACACTCATACACCTCACACTCATACACCTCACACTCACACACCTGACACACACACACCTGACACACACACACCTCACACTCACACACCTGACACACACCTCACACTCATACACCTCACACACACACACCTCACACTCACACACCTGACACACACCTCACACTCATACACCTCACACACACACACCTCACACTCACACACCTGACACACACCTCACACTCATACACCTCACACACACACACCTCACACTCACACACCTGACACACACACACACACACCACACACACACACACACACACACACACACACACACACACACACACACACACACACACACACACACACACACACCACACACACACACACCACACACACACACCTCACACACACACACCTCACACACACACACACACACCTCACACACACACACCTCACACACACACACCTCACACTCACACACCTGACACACACCAGACACACACACACACACCTCACACTCACACACCTGACACACACCAGACACACACACACACCTCACACTCACACACCACACACACACACACACACCTGACACACCTCACACTCATACACCTCACACTCACACATCTGACTCACACTCACACACCACACACACACACCTGACACACACACCACACACACACACCACACACCACACACACACACCACACACACACACACACCTCACACACACACACCTCACACACACACACCTCACACACACACACCTCACACACACACACCTGACACACACACCTGACACACACACACCTCACACTCACACACCTCACACACACACACCACACACACACACACCTGACACACACACCTCACACTCACACACCTGACACACCACACACACACAGGGAATAAACTCCTGTCATGTTTATTTAAATGGAAGACCAACCAAATGAAGGTTGGTTTGTACCACAATAATTAACCAATGATATCAGGCCTCTCTGGGCCGTGATTACAGACAGGGCAGCCTAGTGGTTAGAGCGTTGGACTAGTAACCGACAGACACCTGTGTCTTTTGACACGACGTAAATGAGTCATACCGCAGTGTTTGTGATTATACCCTGATGAAGACAGCTTGGAGCTCCTAGAGGGTGATTATACCCTGATGAAGACAGCTTGGAGCTCCTAGAGGGTGATTATACCCTGATGAAGACAGCTTGGAGCTCCTAGAGGGTGATTATACCCTGATGAAGACAGCTTGGAGCTCCTAGAGGGTGATTATACCCTGATGAAGACAGCTTGGAGCTCCTAGAGGGTGATTATACCCTGATGAAGACAGCTTGGAGCTCCTAGAGGGTGATTATACCCTGATGAAGACAGCTTGGAGCTCCTAGAGGGTGATTATACCCTGATGAAGACAGCTTGGAGCTCCTAGAGGGTGATTATACCCTGATGAAGACAGCTTGGAGCTCCTAGAGGGTGATTATACCCTGATGAAGACAGCTTGGAGCTCCTAGAGGGTGATTATACCCTGATGAAGACAGCTTGGAGCTCCTAGAGGGTGATTATACCCTGATGAAGACAGCTTGGAGCTCCTAGAGGGTGATTATACCCTGATGAAGACAGCTTGGAGCTCCTAGAGGGTGATTATACCCTGATGAAGACAGCTTGGAGCTCCTAGAGGGTGATTATACCCTGATGAAGACAGCTTGGAGCTCCTAGAGGGTGATTATACCCTGATGAAGACAGCTTGGAGCTCCTAGAGGGTGATTATACCCTGATGAAGACAGCTTGGAGCTCCTAGAGGGTGATTATACCCTGATGAAGACAGCTTGGAGCTCCTAGAGGGTGATTATACCCTGATGAAGACAGCTTGGAGCTCCTGGAGGGTGATTATACCCTGATGAAGACAGCTTGGAGCTCCTAGAGGGTGATTATACCCTGATGAAGACAGCTTTGGCTGTCGAAACACACAAGCACAGCACAGCCAGATAGCCTGGTTCCTCTCTAGGTTTCTTCCTAGGTTTTGGCCTTTCTAGGGAGTTTTTCCTAGCCACCGTGCTTCTACACCTGCATTGCTTGCTGTTTGGGGTTTTAGGCTGGGTTTCTGTACAGCACTTTGAGATATCAGCTGATGTAAGAAGGGTTATATAAATAAATTTGATTTGAAAACAGCTTGGCTGTTGAAACGTTGGCCATTAATTTTTTTGCATCTGCGCTCCTAGAGTGTGCGGCTCTCTTTAATGTTCAAGTTTTCTACGTTTTCATAGTGTGTTATTATCTGAGCCACACCAAGTGTGTTATTATCTGAGCCATACCCAAGTGTGTTATTATCTGAGCCATAGTGTCTTATTATCTGAGCCATAGTGTGCTATTATCTGAGCCATAGTGTGTTATTATCTGAGCCATAGTGTGTTATTATCTGAGCCATAGTGTGTTATTATCTGAGCCATAGTGTGCTATTATCTGAGCCATAGTGTGTTATTATCTGAGCCATACCAAGTGTGTTATTATCTGAGCCATACCAAGTGTGTTATTATCTGAGCCATACCAAGTGTGTTATTATCTGAGCCATAGTGTGTTATTATCTGAGCCAAGTGTGTTATTATCTGAGCCATACCAAGTGTGTTTTTAAAAAGGGGGTTGTCTCTCCCGTCAGGTGGACAATGCCTATTGGCTGTGGACCTTCCAGGGGCGTCTCCTCCAGAAGAACAACAAGGATCGTTTCTGTCAGCTACTCTGGAGACCTCGGCCTGCTACTCTGCTCACACAGGACTCCATCAAGGTGTGTGTGTGTGTGTGTGTGTGTGTGTGTGTGTGTGTGTGTGTGTGTGTGTGTGTGTGTGTGTGTGTGTGTGTGTGTGTGTGTGTGTGTGTGTGTGTGTGTGTGTGTGTGTGTGTGTGTGTGTCCAGTATTTATAGTATTTCATTTTATTTACTCTGTCATCAAGGTTGTTTTAAACCAATAGAATCCAAAAACTCGTTCAGTGTCTGGACAAGTAGTGACTTCTGTCTGAACTTCTGTGTGTCGAAAGAGTTTTGTTGTAATGTGTCTGACTGCGTATATATAACAGCAGCTAAGCTGGGACCCTGACAGTCTTGTTGCTACTATAACATGGGCTTAGCCGGGACCCTTGGTGTTGACAGTCTTGTTGCTACTATAACATCAGCTAAGCTGGGACCCTGACAGTCTTGTTGCTACTATAACAGCAGCTAAGCTGGGACCCTGACAGTCTTGTTGCTACTATAACAGCAGCTAAGCTGGGACCCTGACAGTCTTGTTGCTACTATAACATGGGCTTAGCCGGGACCCTTGGTGGTCTTGTTGCTACTATAACATCAGCCAAACTGGGACCCTGACAGTCTTGTTGCTACTATAACATCAGCTAAGCTGGGACCCTGACAGTCTTGTTGCTACTATAACATGGGCTTAGCCGGGACCCTTGGTGTTGACAGTCTTGTTGCTACTATAACATCAGCTAAGCTGGGACCCTGACAGTCTTGTTGCTACTATAACAGCAGCTAAGCTGGGACCCTGACAGTCTTGTTGCTACTATAACATGGGCTTAGCCGGGACCCTTGGTGGTCTTGTTGCTACTATAACATCAGCCAAACTGGGACCCTGACAGTCTTGTTGCTACTATAAAATCAGCTAAGCTGGGACCCTGACAGTCTTGTTGCTACTATAACATCAGCTAAGCTGGGACCCTGACAGTCTTGTTGCTACTATAACATGGGCTTAGCCGGGACCCTTGGTGTTGACAGTCTTGTTGCTACTATAACATCAGCTAAGCTGGGACCCTGACAGTCTTGTTGCTACTATAACAGCAGCTAAGCTGGGACCCTGACAGTCTTGTTGCTACTATAACAGCAGCTAAGCTGGGACCCTGACAGTCTTGTTGCTACTATAAAATCAGCTAAGCTGGGACCCTGACAGTCTTGTTGCTACTATAAAATCAGCTAAGCTGGGACCCTGACAGTCTTGTTGCTACTATAACATCAGCTAAGCTGGGACCCTGACAGTCTTGTTGCTACTATAAAATCAGCTAAGCTGGGACCCTGACAGTCTTGTTGCTACTATAAAATCAGCTAAGCTGGGACCCTTGATGGTCTTGGTGCTACTATAATATGGGCTTAGCCGGGACCCTTGGTGTTGACAGTCTTGTTGCTACTATAACATGGGCTTAGCCGGGACCCTTGATGGTCTTGGTGCTACTATAACATGGGCTTAGCCGGGACCCTGACAGTCTTGTTGCTACTATAACATGGGCTTAGCCGGGACCCTTGGTGTTGACAGTCTTGTTGCTACTATAACATCAGCTTAGACGGGACCCTGACAGTCTTGTTGCTACTATAACATGGGCTTAGCCGGGACCCTTGGCGGTCTTGTTGCTACTATAACATGGGCTTAGCCGGGACCCTGACAGTCTTGTTGCTACTATAACATGGGCTTAGCCGGGACTCTTGGTGGTCTTGTTGCTACTATAACATGGGCTTAGCCGGGACCCTTGGTGGTCTTGTTGCTACTATAACATGGGCTTAGCTGGGACCCTTGATGGTCTTGTTGCTACTATAACATGGGCTTAGCCGGGACGCTTGGTGGTCTTGTTGCTACTATAACATGGGCTTAGCCGGGACCCTTGGTGGTCTTGTTGCTACTATAACATTGGCTTAGCTGGGACCCTTAATGGTCTTGTTGCTACTATAACATGGGCTTAGCCGGGAACCTTAGTCTTGTTGCTACTATAACATGGGCTTAGCCGGGACCCTTGGCGGTCTTGTTGCTACTATAACATGGGCTTAGCCGGGACTCTTGGTGGTCTTGTTGCTACTATAACATGGGCTTAGCCGGGACCCTTGGCGGTCTTGTTGCTACTATAACATGGGCTTAGCCGGGACCCTTGGCGGTCTTGTTGCTACTATATAATGGGCTTAGCTGGGACCCTGGCGGTCTTGTTGCTACTATAAAATGGGCTTAGCTGGGACCCTGACGGTCTTGTTGCTACTATAACATGGGCCTAGCTGGGACCCTGACAGTCTTGTTGCTACTATAACATGGGCTTAGCTGGGACCCTTGGTGGTCTTGTTGCTACTATAACATGGGCTTAGCTGGGACCCTGACGGTCTTGTTGCTACTATAACATGGGCTTAGCTGGGACCCTGACAGTCTTGTTGCTACTATAACATGGGCTTAGCCGGGACCCTGACAGTCTTAATTGCTACTATAACATGGGCTTAGCCGGGACCCTGACAGTCTTAATTGCTACTATAACATGGGCTTAGCCGGGACCCTGACAGTCTTAATTGCTACTATAACATGGGCTTAGCTGGGACCCTGACAGTCTTGTTGCTACTATAACATGGGCTTAGCTGGGACCCTGACAGTCTTAATTGCTACTATAACATGGGCTTAGCCGGGACCCTGACAGTCTTAATTGCTACTATAACATGGGCTTAGCCGGGACCCTGACAGTCTTAATTGCTACTATAACATGGGCTTAGCCGGGACCCCTGATGGTCTTGTTGCTACGTGTAACGTGTTTTTCTTCTTGTATTTTGACCCGTGTTCCCCAGGTGATCAAGAAGGACCTGAAGAAGTACTCTAAGATCTTTGAGCAGAAGGATCGTCTGAGCCAGTCGAAGGCCTCCAGGGAGCTGGTGGACAAGAGGAGGAGCATGATGGAGGACTACCGTACCTACCGGGAGGCTGCCCTGCAGCAGCACCACGAACAGAAGACCGCCCGCCTGCAGCTCCGAGGAGGTACGTAGATAACCCCCCCCCGCAGCTCTGAGGAGGTACGTAGATAACCCCCCCCCCCGCAGCTCTGAGGAGGTACGTAGATAACCCCCCCCCGCAGCTCTGAGGAGGTACGTAGATAACCCCCCCCGCAGCTCTGAGGAGGTACGTAGATAAACCCCCCCGCAGCTCTGAGGAGGTACGTAGATCCCCCCCCCGCAGCTCTGAGGAGGTACATGGATAACCCCCCCCCCCCCCCCCGCAGCTCTGAGGAGGTACGTAGATAACCCCCCCGCAGCTCTGAGGAGGTACATGGATAAACCCCCCCGCAGCTCCGAGGGGGTACGTAGATAACCCCCCCCCTGGCTTGGGGACCAGGCTTACTAAGCTTGACCCCTGACCTCTCTCTGTCTCTAGGAGTGGACACTGACGAGCTGGACAGTAACACAGATGACTGGGAGGAGGAGACCATTGAGTTTTTTATCAACGAAGAAATCATTCCCCTCGGAGAGTAGTCCCCTACGCAGGTGACACCCACACACAGGCTACCTACACACACACACACGCTACCCAAACACACACACACTACCCAAACACACACACTCTACCCAAACACACACACGCTACCTACACACACAGGCTACCTACACACACACACACACTACCCAAACACACACACACACGCTACCTACACACACACACTACCCAAACACACACACGCTACCTACACACACACACGCTACCTACACACACACACACGCTACCTACACACACACACACACACACTACCTACACACGCTACCTACACACACACACACGCTACCTACCCACACACGCTACCTACCCACACACACACACACACTACCCAAACACACACACACACGCTACCTACACACACACACGCTACCTACACACACACACGCTACCTACACACACACACGCTACCTACACACACACACGCTACCAACACACACACACGCACTACCCAAACACACACACGCTACCAACACACACACACGCACTACCCAAACACACACACGCACTACCCAAACACACACACGCACTACCCAAACACACACACGCACTACCCAAACACACACACGCACACCCAAACACACACACGCACTACCCAAACACACACACGCACTACCCAAACACACACACGCACTACCCAAACACACACACGCACTACCCAAACACACACACGCACTACCCAAACACACACACGCACTACCCAAACACACACACGCACTACCCAAACACACACACGCACTACCCAAACACACACACACGCACTACCTACACACACACACACTACCCAAACACACACACGCTACCTACACACACACACGCACTACCCAAACACACGCTACTACACACACGCACTACCCACACACACTACCCACACACACACACTACTACACACACACACTACTACACACACACACACACACTACTACACACACACACTACTACACACACACTACTACACGCACGCACTACCCAAACACACGCACGCACTACCCAAACACACACACGCACTACCCAAACACACACACGCACTACCCAAACACACACACGCACTACCCAAACACACACACGCACTACCCAAACACACACACGCACTACCCAAACACACACACGCACTACCCAAACACACACACGCACTACCCAAACACACACACGCACTACCCAAACACACACACACGCACTACCTACACACACACACAAACACGCACACGCTACCACACACACACACACTACCCAAACACACGCTACACACACACGCACTACCCACACACACTACCCACACACACACACTACTACACACACACACTACTACACACACACACACACACACCTACACACACACACACTACTACACACACACTACTACACGCACGCACTACCCAAACGCACGCACTACCCAAACACACACACGCACTACCCAAACACACACACGCACTACCCAAACACACACACGCACTACCCAAACACACGCTACTACCCACACACACACACGCACTACCCAAACACACACACGCACTACCCAAACACACACACGCACTACCCAAACACACACACGCACTACCCAAACACACACACGCACTACCCAAACACACACACGCACTACCCAAACACACACACGCACTACCCAAACACACACACGCACTACCCAAACACACACACGCACTACCCAAACACACGCTACTACCCACACACACACACTACTACACACACGCACTACTACACACACGCACTACCCAAACACACGCACTACCCAAACACACGCACTACCCAAACACACGCACTACCCAAACACACGCACTACCCAAACACACGCACTCACTACACACACACGCACTCACTACACACACACACACTCACTACACACACACACACACACTACACACTCACTACACACACTCACTACACACTCAATACACACACACTACTACACACACACACACTAACTGGCTGTGGTTTTGACGGTCTCTCACCCCCCCCCCTCTTTCTCTCCAGGTCCATTTTTGCGTGGGGACTAGAGGGGAGGGGGGGCGTTGCCTTGTCGACTGGAGGAGGGAAAACTACGCTGAGAATCTTGGGAGTCGCCAGAGTTCCACCATTCTCTCTTTGTGACATCATCAAAGCGTGCCTTGTGGTGTAGCGACTACAGCAAGCTAACAACTGAGGGAGGGGGAGGAAACCAACTTTTAAACTCTTCATTTTTTTATTCATCACCTTGGTCTTTTTCTGACACTTTTTTGAAATAGAACAATACTGTCGTTTTTTTTTTTTCTTATCATAATCTATCCTCGCTCACTCACTTTCTATCCTTATCTTGACTACACACACCCCCCCCTTGCAGTCTTTAACCGTCGTTACCGTGGCAACGGTCACACCTTACCATAACGAGGAGACGGAGACCACCACCACCGGGAGGGATGAGGACTGGGTGTGTGACGTGGCAGTGTGTGTGTGAGGCTAGAGAGGGTGTTCTCCTGATGACCAAACGTTCAAGGCTGTGTTGCAGTAGTAGTAGTAGTGTGTTGAAGTGGCGTTATCCTCCTCCGTTTAGACTACCTGACGTTGTTGTTGTTGTTGTTGTTGTTATCATACTAGACCACAACTATCACATGATCTTCCACGGCAATAAAGATAAACGTCATACAAATCATCCACTCTTGTCTGTGGTTTTTACATGTTGCTTAATAAGGTTGTTTTTATATATTTATTCATGTACTGAAAGTGTTTTATATATTTATTCATGTGTTGAAAGTGTTTCATATTTTCTCTATTTAGCCAGACGTTCATTAACTGGTGTCCTGTCTTCACGGTAAATTGTTTGTGTTCCTCATCAATATTCACACAATACCCCATAATGACATCACAATACCCCATAATGACATCACAATACCCCATAATGACAACGAAAAAATAGATTTAGAAAGCGTCACCTCTTTCATATGGGCTCCCTGTACGTTGAGAACGCTTTGCTCTGCGCCTGCGCACTCACTTTCCATTGTCTGTTAATTGATTTGAGTGGTCGTTCGAGCGTCACGAGGTATTTGGTTCTCTCCGTTCTCTTTTTCTGTAGCCCGTTGCGTTTTCTTATTGCGGCACGCCCTCGCAATGTCCTATCATCTCACTTTTCATGTTTGAATTTACAGTCAGACGCTCTGTGTTGGCCTTAGCAACGATAACAGTTTATTGGCTGCTTCCCCTTCTTTGAAACCAGCGCATTTCTATGAATGGTTTATCAGGGCGCAACAGGTTTCTCATTGAGTTGCATGTTTGTCCACCGACAACGCGTATCAGTATGGATTTTCTGTTTAGCGGCATCAGTTATTTCATTAGCAGCAAAGAAATGTTCCATTATTTCACAGTACTCCTCCCATTCCTGATTTGTAGGATCAACTGGTGGTAGCGAACCTATTGTTGCCAAAGCCATCTTTTCCGATTCTCTCCCCGCACACATTTACATTTACATTTAAGTCATTTAGCAGACGCTCTTATCCAGAGCGACTTACAGTCAATAATTTGAACTACCCGTATCCAGGGAATCCTCCAGAATCTTCCACCGCATCCAACGTCGCCAAACTCTCCGTCGACTGCGTGGCAAACCAATCCAACGCTGTCCTCTATAGTTATCCTCATCCACAAATATGTAGTATTTTAGGATGCTCCTTAAAAGCAAACCCCGTATTGAGTCAATACTGCCATCTATTGGTAAACATAATACTTCACATAAATATACCGGGTTACTACAGTACCCATTTCCAAAACATCGCTTTAGAGAATTTGGCAGTACATCCAACCAGTCTCACAACCGGCAGACCACTTGTAACCACGCCAGCCCAGGACCTCCACATCCGGCTATTTCATCTGTGGGATCGTCTTGAGACCAGCCACCAGGACAGCTGATGAAACTGAGGGTTTCTGCACAAACTGTCACACCAGGGGTCTTGACCTGACTGCAGTTCAGCATTGTAACTGATTTCAGTGGGTAAATGCTCCCCTTCGATGGTCACTGCCTGTAGGGCTCTTCACTATTAATCCTGGTTTCTACTGTATCGGGTAGATGGCAGACAGCATCGTGTGTTCGAGCAGTTTGCTGATGTCAACGTTGTGAACAGAGTGCCCCATGGTGGCGGTGGGGTTAAGGTATAGGCAGGCATAAGCTACGGACAACAAACGCAATTGGATTTTATTGCCAATTTCAATGCACAGAGATCCTGAGGTCCATTGTCGTGCCATTCACCCGCCTCCATCACCTCATGTTTAAGCATGATAATGCACGGCCCCATGTCACAGCCCAGTCAAAACTGTTCGCTGCTCTGGCCCCCCAATGGTGGAACAAACTCCCTCACGACGCCAGGACAGCGGAGTCAATCACCACCCTCCGGAGACACCTGAAACCCCACCTCTTTAAGGAATACCTAGGATAGGATAAGTAATCCTTCTCACCCCCCCCCCCCTTAAAAGATTTAGTTGCACTATTGTAAAGTGGCTGTTCCACTGGATGTCATAAGGTGAATGCACCAATTTGTAAGTCGCTCTGGATAAGAGCGTCTGCTAAATGACTTAAATGTATGTAAATGTAATGTAATGCAACGATCTGGACACGATTCCTGGAAGCTGAACATGTCCCAGTTATTCCATGGCCTGCAAACTCATCAGACATGTCACACATTGAGCATGTTTGGGATGCTCTGGATCGACATATACGACAGCGTGTTCCATTTCCCACCAATATCCAGAAACTTCGCACAGCCAATGAAGAGGAGTGGAACAACATTCCACAATCAACAGCCTGATCAACTCTATGGAAGAAGGGATCAACAGCCTGATCAACTCTATGGAAGAAGGGATCAACAGCCTGATCAACTCTATGGAAGAAGGGATCAACAGCCTGATCAACTCTATGGAAGAAGGGATCAACAGCCTGATCAACTCTATGGAAGAAGGGATCAACAGCCTGATCAACTCTATGGAAGAAGGGATCAACAGCCTGATCAACTCTATGGAAGAAGGGGTCAACAGCCTGATCAACTCTATGGAAGAAGGGGTCAACAGTCTGATCAACTCTATGGAAGAAGGGGTCAACAGCCTGATCAACTCTATGGAAGAAGGGGTCAACAGCCTGATCAACTCTATGGAAGAAGGGGTCAACAGCCTGATCAACTCTATGGAAGAAGGGGTCAACAGCCTGATCAACTCTATGGAAGAAGGGGTCAACAGCCTGATCAACTCTATGGAAGAAGGGGTCAACAGCCTGATCAACTCTATGGAAGAAGGGGTTTACTGTTTAGTGTCACAATGCATGAAGCACATGGTGATCACACCAGATAACGACTGGTTTTCTGATCCACGCCCCGACTTTGTTTTTTTTAACGTTTACTGTGTTACCATATCAATCTAACCTGGATTTACGTTGACTATATCAATCTATCCTGGATTTATTTTTTATTTCACCTTTATTTAACCAGGTAGGCAAGTTGAGAACAAGTTCTCATTTACAATTGCGACCTGGCCAAGATAAAGCAAAGCAGTTCGACAGATACAACGACACAGAGTGACACATGGAGTAAAACAAACATACAGTCAATAATACAGTATAAACAAGTATATAGACGATGTGAGCAAATGAGGTGAGATAAGGGAGGTAAAGGCAAAAAAGTCCATGGTGGCAAAGTAAATACAATATAGCAAGTAAAACACTGGAATGGTAGTTTTGCAATGGAAGAATGTGCAAAGTAGACATAAAAATAATGGGGTGCAAAGGAGCAAAATAAATTAATTAATTAAATACAGTTGGGAAAGAGGTAGTTGTTTGGGCTAAATTATAGGTGGGCTATGTACAGGTGCAGTAATCTGTAAGATGCTCTGACAGTTGGTGCTTAAAGCTAGTGAGGGAGATAAGTGTTTCCAGTTTCAGAGATTTTTGCAGTTCGTTCCAGTCACTGACAGCAGAGAACTGGAAGGAGAGGCGGCCAAAGAAAGAATTGGTTTTGGGGGTGACCAGAGAGATATACCTGCTGGAGCGTGTGCTACAGGTGGGAGATGCTATGGTGACCAGCGAGCTGAGATAAGGGGGGACTTTACCTAGCAGGGTCTTATAGATGACATGGAGCCAGTGGGTTTGGCGACGAGTATGAAGCGAGGGCCAGCCAACGAGAGCGTACAGGTCGCAATGGTGGGTAGTATATGGGGCTTTGGTGACAACGGATTGCACTGTGATAGACTGCATCCAATTTGTTGAGTAGGGTATTGGAGGCTATTTTGTAAATGACATCGCCAAAGTCGAGGATTGGTAGGATGGTCAGTTTTACAAGGGTATGTTTGGCAGCATGAGTGAAGGATGCTTTGTTGTGAAATAGGAAGCCAATTCTAGATTTAACTTTGATTATGTTGACTATATCAATCTAACCTGGATTTATGTTGACTATGTTACTATATCAATCTATCCCGGATTTCCGTTTACTATGTTACTATATCAATCTATCCTGGATTTACGTTTACTATGTTACATCTAGTCTATGAGACCAGTCTGACAGTAACCATCCTGGATTTACGTTTACTATGTTACATCTAGTCTATGAGACCAGTCTGACAGTAACCATCACCCAGTACTTCTAATAAAACATAAACAATCTGTTTTTATAACTGCACATTTACAATACTTTGTGTAAAACTAACAGTGAAATAAGATGCACACTCATCCTCTGGCTTCAGAACAGAAGTCCAAACTCTCGCCGTATGGAAGCTCAATGTACGGAAGCTCAATGCATGGAAGCTCAACGTATGGAAGCTCAATGCACGGAAGCTCAACGTATGGAAGCTCAATGCATGGAAGCTCAATGTATGGAAGCTCAATGTATGGAAGCTCAATGCATGGAAGCTCAATGTACGGAAGCTCAATGCATGGAAGCTCAATGTACGGAAGCTCAATGTACGGAAGCTCAACGTATGGAAGCTCAATGCATGGAAGCTCAATGTATGGAAGCTCAATGTACGGAAGCTCAATGCATGGAAGCTCAATGTACGGAAGCTCAGTGCATGGAAGCTCAATGTACGGAAGCTCAATGTACGGAAGCTCAATGCACGGAAGCTCAATGTACGGAAGCTCAATGTATGGAAGCTCAATGCATGGAAGCTCAATGTATGGAAGCTCAATGTATGGAAGCTCAATGCATGGAAGCTCAATGTACGGAAGCTCAATGCATGGAAGCTCAATGTATGGAAGCTCAATGTATGGAAGCTCAATGCATGGAAGCTCAATGTACGGAAGCTCAATGCATGGAAGCTCAACGTATGGAAGCTCAATGCACGGAAGCTCAACGTATGGAAGCTCAATGGAAGCTCAATGTATGGAAGCTCAATGTATGGAAGCTCAATGCATGGAAACTCAATGTACGGAAGCTCAATGCATGGAAGCTCAATGTACGGAAGCTCAATGCACGGAAGCTCAATGTACGGAAGCTCAACGTATGGAAGCTCAATGCACAGAAGCTCAATGTACGGAAGCTCAATGTATGGAAGCTCAATGTACGGAAGCTCAATGTATGGAAGCTGTGTGGTAAGAAACGGAAGAAAAAAAACATCCCTCAATCAAAACCATGTAGCAGAAAACTTTCGACGCACCCTCTCCTTTCCACACGCTCGACACACCCATTCGCCCACACTCCGGTCGCCATAAGGAGGGTATGGCTAGATGGAATCCAGCTTTCGTCAAATTAATGTCGAAGGTAGATTTTTTGTTGCATTTTTGCTAACCCTAACCCATTTCCTAACTTTAACCTAGTTCTCCTAACCTGCTACAAAAAGTAAAATCTGACGTTAATTTGACAAAACTGGGTTCCTTCTAGCTATGACCAATGGCTCCAGAATGGCGCTGCGTCTTAGTACTAGAGGCGTCACTACAGACCCTGGTTTCATTCCAGGCCGTATCATAACCGGCTGTAATTGGGAGTCCTATAGGGCGGCGCACAATTGGCCCAGCGTCGTCCGGGTTAGGGTTTGGCCGGGGTAGAACGTCATTGTAAATACGAATTTGTTCTAAACGGACTTGCCTAGTTTAAATAAATGTTAAATAAAATATAATACATAAAATACCCATATTGAGCTGCAGATACCTTCCCGGTTCTACAATCTATAGACTGCCGAGGTGATAGACGAGATCACAAGAAGTCTCGCGATTGTCTTTGCAGTGCTCGGTCCTCGGGTCCCGTCCCGTTGCTTTGTGTGCTCGACTATGTGCTGCTCTCTCTCCCTCATCTACAGACCAGACTTCACACCCTGTACCACGTCGAGGGGCCAGTGCGCGACCATGGAAGCGAACAAAGAGGTAAACGAAAAAAACGTTAGTTAAGAAATTAAACATTTAAAACCGGCCGGATGTTATTGTGAATAGAACAGTTTGTACTTTCAGCGGAGGGGCTTCCTCTTTCTTCTTTCCGGTAACAAATCGACTAAAACAGCTGGTATGTTAGTTAACCGATGTCATTTTACTGTTATAGCCTGCTGTGTGGCCGTTATTTGAGATTAATCGCGATTTATAAAATGCGTCTGCGGGGATTGGGGAAATGGGGAATACACAGTGATCTCAACATAGACGTTAAGAGGAAGGGGAGAGAGAAAAGAGAATACGTGTACAGTCGGAAGCGGGAGTTACTGGCGATATCTTGGCAGGACAGGCCCTGGATGATTGCAGGAAACCGCAGTGGAAGGAAGGAGAGAGGAGAGAGAGTGGTTGTGTTTGAGAGAGAGAGAGAGACAGCCTAAAGAGAGGGGAAAGAGAGAGTGATTGTGTTTGAGAGAGAGAGAGAGAGAGAGAGAGAGAGAGAGAGAGAGAGAGAGAGAGAGAGAGAGAGAGACAGCCTAAAGAGAGGGGAAAGAGAGAGTGATTGTGTTTGAGAGAGCCAGCCTAAAGAGAGGGGAAAGAGAGAGTGATTGTGTTTGAGAGAGAGAGAGGGGAGAGAGGGGTAGCCTAAAGAGAGAGTGATTGTGTTTGAGAGAGAGAGAGGGGAGAGAGGGGTAGCCTAAAGAGAGAGTGATTGTGTTAGAGAGAGAGAGAGGGGAGAGAGGGGTAGCCTAAAGAGAGAGTGATTGTGTTTGAGAGGAGAGAGAGGGGTAGCCTAAAAAAGAGAGAGGGATTGTGTTAGAGAGAGAGACAGCCTAAAAAGAGGGGAAAGAGAGAGTGATTATGAGAGAGAGAGAGAGAGAGAGAGAGAGAGAGAGAGAGAGAGAGAGAGAGAGAGAGAGAGAGAGAGAGACAGAGAGAGAGAGAGAGAGAGAGAGAGAGAGAGAGAGAGAGAGAGAGAGAGAGGGATCCACCACATCATTTCAAAGTGGACATGTGGGTAATATTTGGTTGAGACATCGATAATCAGGGGACAGTTTATATGATATTGTGGCTCCATGGAAAACCTTCAGAATTAAACAAAGAACGGAACATTGGATGAATCGGGAAATCCCTGAGGCCATTAAATCAAGACTATAACAGAACCAAAGAGGAAGATGCTTTCACTAGACACATAACCCGAAGGATGTACTGGAGGGTCGGGTCGGGTCCTAGGTTATTACTCCAAGATGGATGTACTGGAGGGGAGGGTCCTAGGTTATTACTCCAGATGGATGTACTGGAGGGGAGGGGAGGGTCCTAGGTTATTACTCCAAGATGGATGTACTGGAGGGGAGGGTCCTAGGTTATGACTCCAAGATGGATGTACTGGAGGGGAGGGTCCTCGGTTATTACTCCAAGATGGATGTACTGGAGGGGAGGGTCCTAGGTTATTACTCTAAGATGGATGTACTGGAGGGGAGGGTCCTAAGTTATTACTCCAAGATGGATGTACTGGAGGGGAGGGGTCCTAGGTTATTACTCTAAGATGGATGTACTGGAGGGGAGGGTCCTAGGTTATTACTCCAAGATGGATGTACTGGAGGGGAGGGTCCGAGGTTATTAGTCCAGATGGATGTACTGGAGGGGAGGGTCGGGGTCCTAGGTTATTACTCCAAGATGGATGTACTGGAGGGGAGGGTCCTAGGTTATTACTCCAGATGGATGTACTGGAGGGGAGGGGAGGGTCCCAGGTTATTACTCCAGATGGATGTACTGGAGGGGAGGGTCCTCGGTTATTACTCCAGATGAATGTACTGGAGGGGAGGGTCCTAGGTTATTACTCCAAGATGGATGTACTGGAGGGGAGGGTCCTAGGTTATTACTCTAAGATGGATGTACTGGAGGGGAGGGTCCTAAGTTATTACTCCAAGATGGATGTACTGGAGGGGAGGGGAGGGTCCTAGGTTATTACTCTAAGATGGATGTACTGGAGGGGAGGGTCCTAGGTTATTACTCCAAGATGGATGTACTGGAGGGGAGGGTCCTCGGTTATTACTCCAGATGAATGTACTGGAGGGGAGGGTCCTAGGTTATTACTCCAAGATGGATGTACTGGAGGGGAGGGTCCTAGGTTATTACTCTAAGATGGATGTACTGGAGGGGAGGGTCCTAGGTTATTACTCTAAGATGGATGTACTGGAGGGGAGGGTCCTAAGTTATTACTCCAAGATGGATGTACTGGAGGGGAGGGGAGGGTCCTCGGTTATTACTCCAGATGAATGTACTGGAGGGGAGGGTCCTCGGTTATTACTCCAAGATGGATGTACTGGAGGGGAGGGTCCTAGGTTATTACTCCAAGATGGATGTACTGGAGGGGAGGGTCCTCGGTTATTACTCCAGATGAATGTACTGGAGGGGAGAGGAGGGTCCCAGGTTATTACTCCAGATGGATGTACTGGAGGGGAGGGGAGGGTCCTAGGTTATTACTCCAAGATGGATGTACTGGAGGGGAGGGGAGGGTCCTAGGTTATTACTCCAGATGAATGTACTGGAGGGGAGGGTCCTAGGTTATTACTCCAAGATGGATGTACTGGAGGGGAGAGGAGGGTCCTAGGTTATTACTCCAGATGGATGTACTGGAGGGGAGGGTTTGAGGTTATTACTCCAAGATGGATGTACTGGAGGGGAGGGTCCTAGGTTATGACTCCAAGATGGATGTACTGGAGGGGAGGGGAGGGTCCTAGGTTATTACTCCAGATGAATGTACTGGAGGGGAGGGTTCTAGGTTATTACTCCAAGATGGATGTACTGGAGGGGAGGGTCCTAGGTTATTACTCTAAGATGGATGTACTGGAGGGTCGGGTCGGGTCCTAGGTTATTACTCCAAGATGGATGTACTGGAGGGGAGGGTCCTAGGTTATTACTCCAAGATGGATGTACTGGAGGGGAGGGTCCTAGGTTATTACTCCATATGGATGTACTGGAGGGGAGGGTCCTAGGTTATTACTCCATGATGGATGTACTGGAGGGGAGAGGAGGGTCTTAGGTTATTACTCCAAGATGGATGTACTGGAGGGGAGAGGAGGGTCCTAGGTTATTACTCCAAGATGGATGTACTGGAGGGGAGAGGAGGGTCCTAGGTTATTACTCCAAGATGGATGTACTGGAGGGGAGGGTCCTAGGTTATTACTCCAAGATGGATGTACTGGAGGGGAGGGTCCTAGGTTATTACTCCAGATGGATGTACTGGAGGGGAGGGTCCTAGGTTATTACTCCAAGATGGATGTACTGGAGGGGGAGGGTCCTAGGTTATGACTCCAGATGGAAATACTGGAGGGATGGGAGGGTCCTAGGTTATTACTCTAAGATGGATGTACTGGAGGGGGGAGGGTCCTAGGTTATTACTCCAAGATGGATGTACTGGAGGGGAGGGTCCTAGGTTATTACTCCAGATGGATGTACTGGAGGGGAGGGTCCTAGGTTATTACTCCAGATGGATGTACTGGAGGGGAGGGGAGGGTCCTAGGTTATTACTCCAAGATGGATGTACTGGAGGGGAGGGGAGGGTCCTTGGTTATTACTCCAGATGAATGTACTGGAGGGGAGGGTCCTAGGTTATTACTCCAAGATGGATGTACTGGAGGGGAGGGGAGGGTCCAAGGTTATAATAATAATAATAATAATAATATATGCCATTTAGCAGACGCTTTTATCCAAAGCGACTTACAGTCATGTGTGCATACATTCTACGTATGGGTGGTCCCGGGGATCGAACCCACTACCCTGGCGTTACAAGCGCCATGCTCTACCAACTGAGCTACAGAAGGACCATTACTCCAGATGGATGTACTGGAGGGGAGGGAGGGTCCTCGGTTATTACTCCAGAAGAATGTACTGGAGGGAGGGTCCTAGGTTATTACTCCAAGATGGATGTACTGGAGGGGAGGGTCCTAGGTTATTACTCTAAGATGGATGTACTGGAGGGGAGGGTCCTAAGTTATTACTCCAAGATGGATGTACTGGAGGGGAGGGGAGGGTCCTCGGTTATTACTCCAGATGAATGTACTGGAGGGGAGGGTCCTCGGTTATTACTCCAAGATGGGATGTACTGGAGGGGAGGGTCCTAGGTTATTACTCCAAGATGGATGTACTGGAGGGGAGGGTCCTCGGTTATTACTCCAGATGAATGTACTGGAGGGGAGGGTCCTAGGTTATTACTCCAAGATGGATGTACTGGAGGGGAGGGTCCTAGGTTATTACTCTAAGATGGATGTACTGGAGGGGAGGGTCCTAGGTTATTACTCTAAGATGGATGTACTGGAGGGAGGTTATTACTCCAAGATGGATGTACTGGAGGGGAGGGGAGGGTCCTCGGTTATTACTCCAGATGAATGTACTGGAGGGGAGGGTCCTCGGTTATTACTCCAAGATGGATGTACTGGAGGGGAGGGTCCTAGGTTATTACTCCAAGATGGATGTACTGGAGGGGAGGGTCCTCGGTTATTACTCCAGATGAATGTACTGGAGGGGAGGGTCCTCGGTTATTACTCCAAGATGGATGTACTGGAGGGTCGGGTCCTAGGTTATTACTCCAGATGGATGTACTGGAGGGGAGGGTCCTAGGTTATTACTCCAAGATGGATGTACTGGAGGGGAGAGGAGGGTCCCAGGTTATTACTCCAGATGGATGTACTGGAGGGGAGGGGAGGGTCCTAGGTTATTACTCCAAGATGGATGTACTGGAGGGGAGGGGAGGGTCCTAGGTTATTACTCCAGATGAATGTACTGGAGGGGAGGGTCCTAGGTTATTACTCCAAGATGGATGTACTGGAGGGGAGAGGAGGGTCCTAGGTTATTACTCCAGATGGATGTACTGGAGGGGAGAGTCCTAGGTTATTACTCCAGATGGATGTACGGGAGGGGAGGGTCCTAGGTTATTACTCCAAGATGGATGTACTGGAGGGGAGGGGAGGGTCCTCGGTTATTACTCCAGATGAATGTACAGGAGGGGAGGGTCCTAGGTTATTACTCCAAGATGGATGTACTGGAGGGGAGGGTCCTCGGTTATTACTCCAAGATGGATGTACTGGAGGGGAGGGGAGCGTCCAAGGTTATTACTCCAGATGGATGTACTGGAGGGGAGGGTCCTCGGTTATTACTCCAAGATGGATGTACTGGAGGAGGGTCCAAGGTTATTACTCCAGATGGATGTACTGGAGGGGTGGGGAGGGTCCTCGGTTATTACTCCAGATGAATGTACTGGAGGGAAGGGTCCTAGGTTATTACTCCAAGATGGATGTACTGGAGGGGAGGGAGGGTCCTCGGTTATTACTCCAGATGAATGTACTGGAGGGGAGGGTCCTAGGTTATTACTCCAGATGGATGTACTGGAGGGGAGGGTTTGAGGTTATTACTCCAAGATGGATGTACTGGAGGGGAGGGTCCTAGGTTATGACTCCAAGATGGATGTACTGGAGGGGAGGGGAGGGTCCTAGGTTATTACTCCAGATGAATGTACTGGAGGGGAGGGTTCTAGGTTATTACTCCAAGATGGATGTACTGGAGGGGAGGGTCCTAGGTTATTACTCTAAGATGGATGTACTGGAGGGTCGGGTCGGGTCCTAGGTTATTACTCCAAGATGGATGTACTGAGGGGAGGGTCCTAGGTTATTACTCCAAGATGGATGTACTGGAGGGGAGGGTCCTAGGTTATTACTCCATATGGATGTACTGGAGGAGGGTCCTAGGTTATTACTCCATGATGGATGTACTGGAGGGGAGAGGAGGGTCTTAGGTTATTACTCCAAGATGGATGTACTGGAGGGAGAGGAGGGTCCTAGGTTATTACTCCAAGATGGATTACTGGAGGGGAGAGGAGGGTCTACTAGGTTATTACTCCAAGATGGATGTACTGGAGGGAGGGTCCTAGGTTATTACTCCAAGATGGATGTACTGGAGGGGAGGGTCCTAGGTTATTACTCCAGATGGATGTACTGGAGGGAGGGTCCTAGGTTATTACTCCAAGATGGATGTACTGGAGGGGAGGGTCCTAGGTTATGACTCCAGATGGATGTACTGGACGGGATGGGAGGGTCCTAGGTTATTACTCTAAGATGGATGTACTGGAGGGTCGGGTCGGGTCCTAGGTTATTACTCCAAGACGGATGTACTGGAGGGGAGGGTCCTAGGTTATTACTCCAGATGGATGTACTGGAGGGGAGGGTCCTAGGTTATTACTCCAGATGGATGTACTGGAGGGGAGGGGAGGGTCCTAGGTTATTACTCCAAGATGGATGTACTGGAGGGGAGGGGAGGGTCCTTGGTTATTACTCCAGATGAATGTACTGGAGGGGAGGGTCCTAGGTTATTACTCCAAGATGGATGTACTGGAGGGGAGGGGAGGGTCCAAGGTTATAATAATAATAATAATATATGCCATTTAGCAGACGCTTTTATCCAAAGCGACTTACAGTCATGTGTGCATACATTCTACGTATGGGTGGTCCCGGGGATCGAACCCACTACCCTGGCATTACAAGCGCCATGCTCTACCAACTGAGCTACAGAAGGACCATTACTCCAGATGGATGTACTGGAGGGGAGGGGAGGGTCCTCGGTTATTACTCCAGATGAATGTACTGGAGGGGAGGGTCCTAGGTTATTACTCCAAGATGGATGTACTGGAGGGGAGGGTTCGAGGTTATTACTCCAAGATGGATGTACTGGAGAGGAGGGTACGAGGTTATTACTCCAAGATGGATGTACTGGAGGGGAGGGTCCTAGGTTATTACTCCAGATGGATGTACTGGAGGGGAGGGTCCTAGGTTATTACTCCAAGATGGATGTACTGGAGGGGAGAGGAGGGTCCTAGGTTATTACTCCAGATGGATGTACTGGAGGGGAGAGGAGGGTCCTAGATTATTACTCCAAGATGGATGTACTGGAGGGGAGAGGAGGGTTCGAGGTTATTACTCCAAGATGGATGTACTGGAGGGTAGAGGAGGGTCCTAGGTTATTACTCCAAGATGGATGTACTGGAGGGGAGGGGAGGGTCCTCGGTTATTACTCCAGATGAATGTACTGGAGGGGAGGGTCCTAGGTTATTACTCCAAGATGGATGTACTGGAGGGGAGGGTTCGAGGTTATTACTCCAAGATGGATGTACTGGAGAGGAGGGTACGAGGTTATTACTCCAAGATGGATGTACTGGAGGGGAGGGTCCTAGGTTATTACTCCAGATGGATGTACTGGAGGGGAGGGTCCTAGGTTATTACTCCAAGATGGATGTACTGGAGGGGAGAGGAGGGTCCTAGGTTATTACTCCAGATGGATGTACTGGAGGGGAGAGGAGGGTCCTAGATTATTACTCCAAGATGGATGTACTGGAGGGGAGAGGAGGGTTCGAGGTTATTACTCCAAGATGGATGTACTGGAGGGGAGAGGAGGGTCGAGGTTATTAATCAAGATGGATGTACTGGAGGGGAGGGTCCTAGGTTATTACTCCAAGATGCATGTACTGGAGGGATGGTCCCTGTGGTGGGACCTGTATTGGGACCTGTATTGGGACCTGTATTGGGACCTGTATTAGGACCTGTATTGGGACCTGTATTGGGACAAAGTTTTGTGACGTGTTTGATCTTCGGGCAGGTTTTTGGGGGCTGTTCACGCACACAGAATGTTTTATTGAGGCAAGTTGAAGAACCGAAGTCTATGCCCCTTCGTCCGTCATTGGTCAAGAGCACTACTCCTAGTAGGACTGGGAACTATGGACGTGATTCTTCAACTAAGTGTTTGTTGTTATTCAACAAGAGACGACTGGTTTTCATGTTGTTATTCAAACAAGAACCCAGAGTGACTAGTTTTCATGCAAGTTTTTCCACTTGAGAATTACTGCCCCAATTGTAGATGTAAAAATGCGCGACTAAGACCTTGCAAAAAACATCAGAGTGATTTTCAGATTTCTTGATTTATCTTAGATTAATTCGGACTATTTTAAGAAAGTGTTACTGGCTGTGTTGTCTCCAGAGGGACAAACGGTGATATTGCTGCTTTTTTTTGTTCTCGTTTTTTTAAGCAAAGGTTCTTTTGAAGGAGTATGCAAGCACAGACATTCACTTCCTACGAGGAGCAGTAAAGAACCCAGTCTGAGTGTTCTGATGGGGGGAGATGCTCTACTAGGAGCAGTAAGAACCCAGTCTGAGTGTTCTGATGGGGGGAGATGCTCTACTAGGAGCAGTAAGAACCCAGTCTGAGTGTTCTGATGGGGGGAGATGCTCTACTAGGAGCAGTAAGAACCTAGTCTGAGTGTTCTGATGGGGGGAGATGCTCTACTAGGAGCAGTAAGAACCCAGTCTGAGTGTTCTGATGGGGGGAGATGCTCTACTAGGAGCAGTAAGAACCTAGTCTGAGTGTTCTGCTGGGGGAGATGCTCTACTAGGAGCAGTAAGAACCCAGTCTGAGTGTCTCTGATGGGGGAGATGCTCTACTAGGAGCAGTAAGAACCCAGTCTGAGTGTTCTGATGGGGGAGATGCTCTACTAGGAGCAGTAAGAACCCAGTCTGAGTGTTCTGATGGGGGAGATGCTCTACTAGGAGCAGTAAGAACCCAGTCTGAGTGTTCTGCTGCTGGGGGGAGATGCTCTACTAGGAGCAGTAAGAAGAAGAACCCAGTCTGAGTGTTCTCTGATGGGGGAGATGCTCTACTAGGAGCAGTAAGAACCCAGTCTGAGTGTTCTGCTGGGGGAGATGCTCTACTAGGAGCAGTAAGAACCCAGTCTGAGTGTTCTGCTGGGGGGGATGCTCTACTAGGAGCAGTAAGAACCCAGTCTGAGTGTTCTGCTGCTGCTGGGGGAGATGCTCTAGAGGAAAACCCTGGTTCTTCCTTAAGCAGGAACCCTGGGAAAACCCACAAAAGTGGATTACAGCATCCCTGGGAAAACCCTCTGCATTAACAGCAACCCTGGGAAAACCCTCTGCATTAACAGCAACCCTGGGAAAACCCTCTGCCTTAACAGCAACCCTGGGAAAACCCTCTGCATTAACAGCAACCCTGGGAAAACCCTCTGCATTAACAGCAACCCTGGCAAAACCCTCTGCATTAACAGCAACCCTGGGAAAACCCTCTGCATTAACAGCAACCCTGGGAAAACCCTCTGCATTAACAGCAACCCTGGGAAAACCCTCTGCCTTAACAGCAACCCTGGGAAAACCCTCTGCCTTAACAGCAACCCTGGGAAAACCCTCTGCATTAACAGCAGACATTTCCTCAGTCAAAACAATGTACTGAGCAAAAGTCAAATGTCCCGTTTTACCAAATTACCGTACGACAGACCACGTATTCACCCTGCACACTCTAATTGTCAAACAAACAAAAACAAAGGCAAAGTCTCATGTTTTGTTGTTTTCAAAAAAGCGTTTGACTCAGTTTGGCATGAGGGTCTGCTATATAAATGGATGGAAAGTGGTGTTTGGGGGGGAAAAGCGTACGACTTTATAAAATCCTCTGTTTAACAGCATAAAAAACAGAATAATACAGAGCAGAAATAGACCGATACCCGCTAATGATCAAAATCCAGAAAAGAGTCATTCTATTCTACAACCACCTATAAAAGGAAGTGATTCCCAAACCTTCCATAACAAACCTATCACCTACAGAGAGATGAACCTGGAGAAGAGTCCCTGGTCCTGGGGCCCTGTTCACAAACACAAACAGACCCCACAAGAGCACCAGGACAGCAACACAATTAGACCCAACCAACCGAATCATGAGAAAACCAAAAGATCATTATCAGACAAACTGGAAAGTTATTTGGCCCTAAACAGAGAGTACACAGTGGCAGAATACCTGACCACTGTGACCTACCCAAACGTATGGAAAGCTCTGACTATGTACAGACTCAGTGAGCATAGCCTTGAGAGAGAGAGAGAGAGAGAGAGAGAGAGAGAGAGGTGGGTCAGTGAATGGTTACATTGTGTTCAACAGGAGCTGTATACTCTGTCTACTGTATAAATTAATGTTGTTTGTAGAGTGTGTGTGGTTGGGTGGGTGGGTGGGAGAGGCGGAGGAGTATTTCAGTAGTTGGTGGTGTTAGAGGTAAAACAGTCAGACATTATTCATCCTATAGCACATAACCCAACATGTTCAGGTGGACTAGAACCCAACAAGTTCAGGTGGACTAGAACCCAACAAGTTCAGGTGGACTTGAACCCAACATGTTCAGGTGGACTAGAACCCAACATGTTCAGGTGGACTAGAACCAAACATGTTCAGGTGGACTAGAACCCAACAAGTTCAGGTGGACTAGAACCCAACAAGTTCAGGTTAGAACCCAACATGTTCAGATGGACTAGACATGTTCAGGCGGACTAGAACCCAACATGTTCAGGTGGACTAGAACCCAACATGTTCAGGCAGACAACCCAACATGTTCAGGTGGACAGAACCCAACATGTTCAGATGGACTAGAACCCAACATGTTCAGGCGGACTAGAACCCAACATGTTCAGGGGACTAGAACCCAACATGTTCAGGTGGACTAGAACCCAACATGTTCAGGCGGACTAGAACCCAACATGTTCAGGCGGACTAGAACCCAACATGTTCAGGCGGACTAGAACCCAACATGTTCAGGTGGACTAGAACCCAACATGTTCAGGTGGACTAGAACCCAACATGTTCAGGTGGACTAGAACCCAACATGTTCAGGCGGACTAGAACCCAACATGTTCAGGTGGACTAGAACCCAACATGTTCAGGTGGACTAGAACCCAAAATGTTCAGGCGGACTAGCCTGTCTGTCGGCTATGTCTGTCTCTCACTGTCTGTCGATCTGTCGGTATGTCCGTCTGTCTGTCAGCTATGTCTGTCTGTCTGCCTACAGCGTGGAAAAATACTTCAGATTGAGCTATGAGCTGAATTTTTACTAAATATTTTTACTAAATATTTTATATACAATGTTATTTATTCTTATATATTATACAATTTGTCTATCTAAATTATTTATTTCATAGCCATATTAAAATATATTAAAACATGATTTCATATTATAAGTCTGTGTTTAAATGACCTATAACGTGACAAAGCTTCTCCTTGCTGCCTGGTATTTTTGGCAGCTGACTGGTGGTAGCTATTAAAGTACTGTATTTATGTCCTGTGGGTTTGAAATAGCACATAGAGAGAGAGAGAGAACAGCTGAAAAGCAGAACCCGAGACAGAGCTGCAATTCCTTTCAAAGTATATATATATATATATAAAAAATTGAAACTCTTATTCAAGGTTTCAAAGACCTGCCTGATGAGAATAGGCTACTCGTACTGTTGGGGAGAACAGAGAGCTTTCTGCCATACATTGCTGCCTGCCATGAAATGAGGGACACTGTCTGACAGACAATGTCCTCTATTCCATTGTCATTGTCCATTGTATGGTTATTTTGACCCGTAAACAGGGCACATTTGAAAAAGAGACCTAGGGCTCAGTATGTCTTCCCTGTTAAAATAAATAAAATTAGGCCCTGTGAGTGTTTAAAATAGAACTCTCCCCTGACGAGACACACAGAGAGAGACAGAGAGAGAGACAGAGAGAGAGACAGAGAGAGAGACAGAGAGAGAGACAGAGAGAGAGACAGAGAGAGAGACACAGAGAGAGACACAGAGAGAGACACAGAGAGAGACACAGAGAGAGACACACAGAGAGAGACACAGAGAGAGAGAGAGAGGTCAGAGAGGGTTGGTTGAGTTCAGGTTTCTTCACAGCAGCCTGTGAGTTTAACACCCTGATCCTATCCACTGCTGTTCCCACGGACCATTTCTGATATACACATTAATCAACCATAGTAGGACTGCCTCTCTGGCCTTCTGTCTTCCTGTGTGTCCTGGAGAGCTACCCTCCTGTAGGTCTGAGTAGGGCTGCCTCTCTGGCCTTCTGTCTTCCTGTGTGTCCTGGAGAGCTACCCTCCTGTAGGTCTGAGTAGGGCTGCCTCTCTGGCCTTCTGTCTTCCTGTGTGTCCTGGAGAGCTACCCTCCTGTAGGTCTGAGTAGGGCTGCCTCTCTGGCCTTCTCTCTTCCTGTGTGTCCCGGAGAGCTACCCTCCTGTAGGTCTGAGCAGGGCTGCCCAACCCTGTTCCTGGAGAGCTACCCTCCTGTAGGTTTGAGCAGGGCTGCCCAACCCTGTTCCTGGAGAGCTACCCTCCTGTAGGTTTGAGCAGGGCTGCCCAACCCTGTTCCTGGAGAGCTACCCTCCTGTAGGTCTGAGCAGGGCTGCCCAACCCTGTTCCTGGAGAGCTACCCTCCTGTAGGTCTGAGCAGGGCTGCCCAACCCTGTTCCTGGAGAGCTACCCTCCTGTAGGTTTGAGCAGGGCTGCCCAACCCTGTTCCTGGAGAGCTACCCTCCTGTACTTCTGAGCAGGGCTGCCCAACCCTGTTCCTGGAGAGCTACCCTCCTGTAGGTTTGAGACTTCAGGTAGGCCTCAGGTAGACTTCAGGTAGACCTCAGGTAGGCCTCAGGTAGGCCTCAGGTAGACCTCAGGTAGACCTCAGGTAGGCCTCAGGTAGACCTCAGGTAGGCCTCAGGTAGGCCTCAGGTAGACCTCAGGTAGGCCTCAGGTAGACCTCAGGTACGCTTCAGGTAGACCTCAGGTAGGCCTCAGGTAGACCTCAGGTAGGCCTCAGGTAGACCTCAGGTAGGCTTCAGGTAGACCTCAGGTAGGCCTCAGGTAGACCTCAGGTACGCTTCAGGTAGACCTCAGGTAGGCCTCAGGTAGACCTCAGGTAGGCCTCAGGTAGACCTCAGGTAGGCTTCAGGTAGACCTCAGGTAGGTCTCAGTTATGGTGGTACCATACGGTTTTTGAACTAAGAAATCTGCTCGGCTGCTATACTGTATCATTTAAATCCCAGCAGTTTTGATTTGAACATGGAGGGACTCTGTAGCCTATGAAACGACCTGTGTTTGAAAACGTGGAGCCTCTGACAAATACGTTTTGGATTCCTTGTTTTATGGTTGCTTTGGCAGCGCGTCTGATGGCGGCATCACCTGTATACAGCCTCAAGGCAAGTTTTGAATTGGATTACGAATTCATATGTACAGGTATATATTTATACATGGGCTGGGAGTTTTTCCTGATCACTAACCACTAACTCTACCAGGTGTTTAGACACAGTTTATGTGTGTTGTTGTGACTCCTGGATTCTTTTCACCTGTTGTCTCTCAGGTGTTGTCGTCGGCAACCAGGAAGTGTTTCCCTTAGTGACCGTTGGGCCATGGAGCTGAGATAACTCCGCCCCCTCTGCTGTGGTAACCATGGGAACGTCCCGATGCTTCCGTCTGGCGTTCCTGCTGGGGTCTGTGTTAATGGTCCTGCTCATCATCCTCTATTGGGACGACGTGGGAGCGCTCAATCTCTACCCCCACGACCCTCATGACCTTTACCCCCATGACCCTCACCCCCACCCCACCTCACCCAGCTCCTCCACACCTACCAAACCCCCACCCAGGGACACAGAGGAGCAAGCGACCCACAAACCCCCAGAACCACAGAGCCTGACTGGCCTGGAGAGGGAGGAGGGCAACCCCCAAACCCCCAGGGGAGGAACACCCCCTCCCCCAAGTAACAGACTCCTCAGAGCTGGAGGAGAGGTGGAGAGGAGAGGAAGTGAAGCGAGAAGAGGAGAGAGTGAGGCAGGCGGAGGAAGAGAAAAGAGAGGAGGAGGGGAGGAGACAGGAGGAGGGGAGGAGACAGGAGGAGAGGAGGCGGCGGATTAGTCATATGTGTTCTGGGAATGGAACATTAGAATTCCCAGGAAAATTCCGGACGTTTGACCAGATTCCCAACCGGGAGTTAAACCACCTGATCGTAGACGACAGACATGAGATCATCTACTGCTATGTTCCCAAGGTAGGGAGGGGAAGAGGACTGTTCGCCCCTCAGAGCCGGGTTCCCCTCTAGGTTTCTTCCTAGGTTCCTGCCTTCTAGGGAGTTTTTCCTAGACACTGTGCTTCTGCATCTGCATTGGTTGCTGTTTGGAGTGTGAGGCTGTCTGTCTGTAAAGCACTATGTGACAACTGTTGATATAAAAAAAGATTTGATCCTCCACCCCTTCGCCTCCCATTCTCTTCCTCCTCCTACCCCTTTGCCTCCCATCCTCCTCCTCCTACCCCTTCGCCTCCCATCCTCTTACTCCTCCTACCCCTTCGCCTCCCATCCTCCTCCTCCTCCTACCCCTTCACCTCCCATCCTCCTCCTACCCGTTCACCCTCCCATCCTCCACCTCCTCCTACCCCTTCGCCTCCCATCCTCTTACTCCTCCTACCCCTTCGCCTCCCATCCTCTTACTCCTCCTACCCCTTCGCCTCCCATCCTCTTACTCCTCCTACCCCTTCGCCTCCCATCCTCCTCCTCCTCCTACCCCTTCACCTCCCATCCTCCTCCTCCTACCCCTTCACCTCCCATCCTCCTCCTCCTACCCCTTCACCTCCCATCCTCCTCCTCCTACCCCTTCACCTCCCATCCTCCTCCTCCTACCCCTTCGCCTCCCATCCTCTTACTCCTCCTACCCCTTCGCCTCCCATCCTCCTCCTACCCCTTCGCCTCCCATCCTCCTCCTACCCCTTCGCCTCCCATCCTCCTCCTCCTACCCCTTCGCCTCCCATCCTCCTCCTACCCCTTCACCTCCCATCATCCTCCTCCTACCCCTTCGCCTCCCATCCTCCTCCTACCCCTTCACCTCCCATCCTCCTCCTCCTACCCCTTCATCTCCCATCCTCCTCCTACCCGTTCACCTCCCATCCTCCTCCTCCTACCCCTTCGCCTCCCATCCTCCTACCCCTTCACCTCCCATCCTCCTCGCCTATCATCCTCCTCCTCCTACCCCTTCGCCTCCCATCCTCCTCCTCCTACCCCTTCACCTCCCATCCTCCTTCTCCTACCCCTTCACCTCCCATCCTCTTCCTCCTCCTACCCGTTCACCTCCCATCCTCTTCCTCCTCCTACCCCTTTGCCTCCCATCCTCCTACCCCTTCGCCTCCCATCCTCCTCCTCCTACCCCTTCGCCTCCCATCCTCCTACCCCTTCGCCTCCCATCCTCCTACCCCTTCGCCTCCCATCCTCCTCCTCCTACCCCTTCGCCTCCCATCCTCCTCCTCCTACCCCTTCGCCTCCCATCCTCCTCCTCCTACCCCTTCGCCTCCCATCCTCCTCCTCCTACCCCTTCACCTCCCATCCTCCTCCTCCTACCCCTTCGCCTCCCATCCTCCTCCTCCTACCCCTTCGCCTCCCATCCTCCTCCCTACCCGTTCACCTCCCATCCTCCTCCTACCCTTTCACCTCCCATCCTCCTCGCCTCCCATCCTCCTCCTCCTATCCGTTCACCTCCCATCCTCCTCCTCCTACCCCTTCGCCTCCCATCCTCCTACCCCTTCACCTCCCATCCTCCTCGCCTATCATCCTCCTCCTACCCCTTCGCCTCCCATCCTCCTCCTACCCCTTCACCTCCCATCCTCCTTCTCCTACCCCTTCGCCTCCCATCCTCCTCCTACCCGTTCACCTCCCATCCTCTTCCTCCTCCGACCCCTTCGCCTCCCATCCTCCTCCTCCTCCCTCCTCCTTTCCTCCCTCCTCACCTCCTTTCCTCACCCTCCTCCTCTCCTTCTCTCCTCCACCTCCTTTCCTCCCCCCTCCTCTCCTTCTCTCCTCCACCTCCTCCCCTCCTCTCTTCTCTTCCACCACCTCCTCTCCTCCTCCTCTCTCTAGGTAGCATGTACCAACTGGAAGCGTGTAATGGTGGTTCTCTCTGAGGGTCTGCTGGCTCCGGATGGACAACCTTACCGCGACCCCCAGGCCCTGCCCCCTGACCTCATACACAACTCCTCCCTGCACCTCACCTTCTCCAAGGTCTGTATACTGTCTATATACTGTGTGTATACTTGTGAATACTGTTTGTATACTGTGTGTATACTGTGTGTATACTGTGTGTATACTGTCTGTATACTGTGTATATACTGTGTGTAAACTGTCTGTATACTGTGTCTTTATCCCCTTCTCCTCATCCCCTCCCTCCTCCTCCTCCTCATCCCCTCCCTCCCCCCCCCTCATCCTCCTCCTCCTCCTCATCCCCTCCCTCCTCATCCCTTCTCCTCCTCCCCTCCTCCTCCTCCTCCTCCTCCTCCTCCTCCTCCTCTCCTCCTCCTCCTCCTCCTCCTCCCCTCCTCCTCCTCCTCCCCCCTCCCTCCTCCTCCTCCTCCCCTCCTCCCTCCCCCTCCTCCTCCTCCTCCCCCTCCTCCTCCTCCTCCCCTCCTCCTCCTCCTCCTCCTCCTCCTCCTCCACCACCTCCTCCTCCTCCCTCCTTCTCCTCCTCCTCCTCCTCCTATAGTTCTGGCGTAGGTACGGCCGTCTCTCCCGTCACCTGATGAGGGTGAAACTGCAGAGTTACACCAAGTTCCTGTTTGTCCGCGACCCCTTCGTCCGACTCATCTCCGCCTTCCGGAACAAGTTCCAACAGCCCAACGAAGACTTCTACCGCCAGTTTGGCTCGGTCATGCTACGTCGTTATGGAAACGAAAGCGGGACCTCCAGGGTTCCGGAGTCAGCGGCGGAGGCGTTCGAGGCGGGGATCCAGCCATCGTTCTCGGAGTTCGTCCGGTATCTTCTCGACCCCCAGACGGAGCAGGAGCAGCCATTCAATGAACACTGGCGCCAGGTGGGTGGGTGGTGTGTGTGTGTGTGTGTGTGTGTGTGCGTGCGCGTGTGTCCTCTCAACCCAACTGTATTCAATTAACTTCTTCTTCTCCTCCCCAGGTGTATCGGCTCTGTCACCCCTGTCAGATCCACTATGATTTCATCGGCACGCTGGAAAACCTGGAGGACGACTCGGATCAGCTGCTCCGGATCCTGGGTCTGGAAGACCAGATAAAGTTCCCGCCTAGCAACCGGAACCGCACGGCGGCCAGCTGGGAACGGGATTGGTTCGCTGATGTTCCGGCCGAGTTGAGGAGGAAGCTTTACAGTTTGTATGAGCCAGACTTTGAGCTGTTTGGGTATCCTAAACCAGAGACTCTGCTCCATCACTGATAGGCTGTTTGGGTATTCTAAACCAGAGAGTCTGCTCCATCACTGATAGACTGTTTGGGTATTCTAAACCAGAGACTCTGCTCCATCACTGATAGGCTGTTTGGGTATTCTAAACCAGAGACTCTGCTCCATCACTGATAGACTGTTTGGGTATTCTAAACCAGAGTCTGCTCCATCACTGATAGGCTGTTTTGGTATTCTAAACCAGAGAGTCTGCTCCATCACTGATAGGCTGTTTGGGTATCCTAAACCAGAGAGTCTGCTCGATCACTGATAGGCTGTTTGGGTATTCTAAACCAGAGTCTGCTCCATCACTGATAGGCTGTTTGGGTATTCTAAACCAGAGAGCCTGCTCCATCACTGATAGGCTGTTTGGGTATTCTAAACCAGAGTCTGCTCCATCACTGATAGGCTGTTTGGTATTTTTCTAAACCAGAGAGTCTGCTCCATCACTGATAGGCTGTTTGGGTATTCTAAACCAGAGACTCTGCTCCATCACTGATAGGCTGTTTGGGTATTCTAAACCAGAGAGTCTGCTCCATCACTGATAGACTGTTTGGGTATCCTAAACCAGAGACTCTGCTCCATCACTGATAGGCTGTTTGGGTATTCTAAACCAGAGACTCTGCTCCATCACTGATAGGCTGTTTGGGTATTCTAAACCAGAGAGTCTGCTCCATCACTGATAGACTGTTTGGGTATTCTAAACCAGAGAGTCTGCTCCATCACTGATAGGCTGTTTGGGTATTCTAAACCAGAGAGTCTGCTCCATCACTGATAGGCTGTTTGGGTATCCTAAACCAGAGAGTCTGCTCCATCACTGATAGGCTGTTTGGGTATTCTAAACCAGAGTCTGCTCCATCACTGATAGGCTGTTTGGGTATCCTAAACCAGAGACTCTGCTCCATCACTGATAGGCTGTTTGATTCTAAACCAGAGACTCTGCTCCATCACTGATAGGCTGTTTGGGTATTCTAAACCAGAGAGTCTGCTCCATCACTGAAACTGTTTGGGTATTCTAAACCAGAGTCTGCTCCATCACTGATAGGCTGTTTGGGTACCCTAAACCAGAGACTCTGCTCCATCACTGATAGGCTGTTTGGGTATTCTAAACCAGAGAGTCTGCTCCATCACTGATAGGCTGTTTGGGTATTCTAAACCAGAGTCTGCTCCATCACTGATAGGCTGTTTGGGTATTCTAAACCAGAGAGTCTGCTCCATCACTGATAGGCTGTTTGGGTATTCTAAACCAGAGAGTCTGCTCCATCACTGATAGGCTGTTTGGGTATCCTAAACCAGAGAGTCTGCTCCATCACTGATAGGCTGTTTGGGTATTCTAAACCAGCTCCATCACTGATAGGCTGTTTGGGCCTAAACCAGAGAGTCTCCATCACTGATAGGCTGTTTGGGTACTGATAGGCTGTTTGGGTATTCTAAACCAGAGAGTCTGCTCCATCACTGATAGGCTGTTTGGGTATTCTAAATCCAGAGAGTCTGCTCCATCACTGATAGGCTGTTTGGGTATTCTAAACCAGAGAGTCTGCTCCATCACTGATAGGCTGTTTGGGTATTCTAAACCAGAGTCTGCTCCATCACTGATAGGCTGTTTGGGTATTCTAAACCAGAGTCTGCTCCATCACTGATAGGCTGTTTGGGTATTCTAAACCAGAGAGTCTGCTCCATCACTGATAGGCTGTTTGGGTATTCTAAACCAGAGAGTCTGCTCCATCACTGATAAACCAGAGAGTCTGCTCCATCACTGATAGGCTGTTTGGGTATTAAACCAAACTGATAGGCTGTTTGGGTAGAGAGTCTGCTCCATCACTGATAGGCTGTTTGGGTATTCTAAACCAGAGAGTCTGCTCCATCACTGATAGGCTGTTTGGGTATTCTAAACCAGAGAGTCTGCTCCATCACTGATAGGCTGTTTGGGTATTCTAAACCAGAGAGTCTGCTCCATCACTGATAGGCTGTTTGGGTATTCTAAACCAGAGTCTGCTCCATCACTGATAGGCTGTTTGGGTATTCTAAACCAGAGAGTCTGCTCCATCACTGATAGGCTGTTTGGGTATTCTAAACCAGAGAGTCTGCTCCATCACTGATAGGCTGTTTGGGTATTCTAAACCAGAGTCTGCTCCATCACTGATAGGCTGTTTGGGTATTCTAAACCAGAGAGTCTGCTCCATCACTGATAGGCTGTTTAGGCTGGTATTCTAAACCAGAGAGTCTGCTCCATCACTGATAGGCTGTTTTGGTATTCTAAACCAGAGAGTCTGCTCCATCACTGATAGGCTGTTTGGGTATTCTAAACCAGAGTCTGCTCCATCACTGATAGGCTGTTTGGGTATTCTAAACCAGAGAGTCTGCTCCATCACTGATAGGCTGTTTTGGTATTCTAAACCAGAGAGTCTGCTCCATCACTGATAGGCTGTTTGGGTATTCTAAACCAGAGTCTGCTCCATCACTGATAGGCTGTTTGGGTATTCTAAACCAGAGAGTCTGCTCCATCACTGATAGGCTGTTTGGGTATTCTAAACCAGAGAGTCTGCTCCATCACTGATAGGCTGTTTGGGTATTCTAAACCAGAGAGTCTGCTCCATCACTGATAGGCTGTTTGGGTATTCTAAACCAGAGAGTCTGCTCCATCACTGATGCCTTACTAAACATATGGCTGAGAGCTGATAGGCTGTTTGAACCCTTTATACATGCAAGTCCGCTCCATCAGGCTGTGCTGTTAGCCCACTGAGCTAAAGCCTAGGCATTAACTTGGGGAGCTAACACAACCCTCTAGCTCTCCACGATCAGGAGAGAAGAACCATTTAAGTGTTTTTTTTCTAAAGGGAATAGTGCTGTAAAAAAAACATTTTTAAATAAAACATTTTTGGGGAAATAAATTGCTTAGTCATTTGTGTGTGTGTTTTGTCCCACTTTCACACAGAGAGTTAAATTGTATATCATTATTATTTCTTACTGAAGGTAGGTCATATTTTTTATTTAACGAGGCAAGTCAGTACAGAACAAATTCTTATTTACAGTGATGGCCTACCCCGGGCCAAACCCCGGACGGCGCTGGGCCAAACCCGGCCTACCCCGGGCCAAACCCGGACGGCGCTGGGCCTACCCCGGGCCAAACCCGAACGATGCTGGGCCAAACCCGGCCTACCCCGGGCCAAACCCGGACGGCGCTGGGCCAAACCCGGACTACCCCGGGCCAAACCCGAACGACGCTGGGCCAAACCCGGCCTACCCCGGGCCAAACCCGGACGGCGCTGGGCCAAACCCGGACGGCGCTGGGCCAATTGTGCGCCGCCCTATGGGACTTCCAATCACAGCCGGATGTGATACAGCCTGGATTCAAACCAGGGACTGTAGTGACGCCTCTTGCACTGAGATGCAGGGCCTTGGACCGCTGTGCCGCTCGGGAGCCAGATACACTGGACCAAATGTTTAATAATGTATCACACCATGTCTGCCTCTCTTTCCTACATCTCCCTCTACCCCTTCTTGTCTGTCTGCCTCTCTCTCCTACGTCTCCCACTACCCCTCCATGTCTGTCTGCCTCACTCTCCTATGTCTCCCTCTACCCCTCCTCGTCTGTCTGCCTCTCTCTCCTACGTCTCCCTCTACCCCTCCTCGTCTGTCTGCCTCTCTCTCCTACGTCTCCCTCTACCCCTCCTCGTCTGTCTGCCTCTCTCTCCTACGTCTCCCTCTACCCCTCCTCGTCTGTCTGCCTCTCTCTCCTACGTCTCCCTCCACGTCTGTCTGCCTCTCTCTCCTACGTCTCCCTCTACCCCTCCATGTCTGTCTGCCTCACTCTCCTACGTCTCCCTCTACCCCTCCTCGTCTGTCTGCCTCTCTCTCCTACGTCTCCCTCTACCCCTCCTCGTCTGTCTGCCTCTCTCTCCTACGTCTCCCTCTACCCCTCCATGTCTGTCTGCCTCACTCTCCTACGTCTCCCTCTACCCCTCCTCGTCTGTCTGCCTCTCTCCTACGTCTCACTCTACCCCTCCTCGTTTGTCTGCCTCTCTCTCCTACGTCTCCCTCTACCCCTCCTCGTCTGTCTGCCTCACTCTCCTACGTCTCCCTCTACCCCTGTCTGTCTGCCTCACTGTTTAAAATGAATGGATTTATTAGGAAACACCATGTCTGCCTCTTTAAAATGAATGGGTTTATTAGGAAACCCATGTCTGTCTGCCTCTTTAAAATGAATGGGTTTATTAGGAAACACCATGTCTGCCTCTATAAAATGAATGGGTTTATTAGGAAACACCATGTCTGCCTCTGTTTAAAATGAATGGATTTATTAGGAAACACCATGTCTGCCTCTTTAAAATGAATGGGTTTATTAGGAAACACCATGTCTGCCTCTTTAAAATGAATGGGTTTATTAGGAAACACCATGTCTGCCTCTTTAAAATGAATGGATTTATTAGGAAACACCATGTCTGCCTCTTTAAAATGAATGGGTTTATTAGGAAACACCATGTCTGCCTCACTGTTTAAAATGAATGGGTTTATTAGGAAACACCATGTCTGCCTCTTTAAAATGAATGGGTTTATTAGGAAACACCATGTCTGCCTCTTTAAAATGAATGGGTTTATTAGGAAACACCATGTCTGCCTCTTTAAAATGAATGGATTTATTAGGAAACACCATGTCTGCCTCTTTAAAATGAATGGATTTATTAGGAAACACCATGTCTGCCTCTTTAAAATGAATGGGTTTATTAGGAAACACCATGTCTGCCTCTTTAAAATGAATGGATTTATTAGGAAACACCATGTCTGCCTCACTGTTTAAAATGAATGGATTTATTAGGAAACACCATGTCTGCCTCACTGTTTAAAATGAATGGATTTATTAGGAAACACCATGTCTGCCTCTATAAAATGAATGGATTTATTAGGAAACACCATGTCTGCCTCTTTAAAATGAATGGATTTATTAGGAAACACCATGTCTGCCTCTTTAAAATGAATGGATTTATTAGGAAACACCATGTCTGCCTCTTTAAAATGAATGGATTTATTAGGAAACACCATGTCTGCCTCTTTAAAATGAATGGATTTATTAGGAAACACCATGTCTGCCTCTTTAAAATGAATGGATTTATTAGGAAACACCATGTCTGCCTCTATAAAATGAATGGATTTATTAGGAAACACCATGTCTGCCTCTTTAAAATGAATGGGTTTATTAGGAAACACCATGTCTGCCTCTTTAAAATGAATGGATTTATTAGGAAACACCATGTCTGCCTCTTTAAAATGAATGGATTTATTAGGAAACACCATGTCTGCCTCTGTAAAATGAATGGATTTATTAGGAAACACCATGTCTGCCTCTTTAAAATGAATGGGTTTATTAGGAAACACCATGTCTGCCTCTTTAAAATGAATGGGTTTATTAGGAAACACCATGTCTGCCTCTGTAAAATGAATGGATTTATTAGTTAAAATTTAATACATTTTTTTGACGTCTTTGGACTGCATATTTGCTTTAAAAAAAAAATAGGTTAAACCAATGTATTATTTGTGTGTGTGTGTGTGTGTGTGTGTGTGTGTGTGTGTGTGTGTGTGTGTGTGTGTGTGTGTGTGTGTGTGTGTGTGTGTGTGTGTGTGTGTGTGTGTGTGTGTGTGTGTGTGTGTGTGTGTGTTTTCGGTCGGTGCTGCTGTGGGACATGCAGTATAAAAACCATTGGACAGTACCAACGACTGTCTATTACATTGACAAGATATTCGAGTGACCGATCTAACAATGGAAATATATGTCCTCCAAAATGGAGGAGGGAGATTCTTAGATGTGAGAAGTGTGCAGGAGTGTGTTCTGTCCTCAGACCACTGGTATGGAGAAGGATAAGACAGGGTTAAATAGTGGAATGGGGTGGTAGTGTTCTGGACTAGGATTAGACAGGGTTAAATAGTGGAATGGGGTGGTAGTGTTCTGGTCTGGGGTAGGATTAGACAGGGTTAAATAGTGGAATGGTGTGGTAGTGTTCTGGACTAGGATTAGACAGGGTTAAATAGTGGAATGGGGTGGTAGTGTTCTGGTCTGGGGTAGGATTAGACAGGGTTAAATAGTGGAATGGGGTGGTAGTGTTCTGGTCTGGACTAGGATTAGACAGGGTTAAATAGTGGAATGGGGTGGTAGTGTTCTGGTCTGGACTAGGATTAGACAGGGTTAAATAGTGGAATGGGGTGGTAGTGTTCTGGTCTGGGGTAGGATTAGACAGGGTTAAATAGTGGAATGGTGTGGTAGTGTTCTGGACTAGGATTAGACAGGGTTAAATAGTGGAATGGGGTGGTAGTGTTCTGGTCTGGGGTAGGATTAGACAGGGTTAAATAGTGGAATGGGGTGGTAGTGTTCTGGACTAGGATTAGACAGGGTTAAATAGTGGAATGGGGTGGTAGTGTTCTGGACTAGGATTAGACAGGGTTAAATAGTGGAATGGGGTGGTAGTGTTCTGGTCTGGACTAGGATTAGACAGGGTTAAATAGTGGAATGGGGTGGTAGTGTTCTGGACTAGGATTAGACAGGGTTAAATAGTGGAATGGGGTGGTAGTGTTCTGGTGGTTAAATAGTGAATGGGGTCTGTGTTCTGGACTAGGATTAGACAGGGTTAAATAGTGGAATGGGGTGGTAGTGTTCTGGTCTGGACTAGGATTAGACAGGGTTAAATAGTGGAATGGGGTGGTGGGTTTTTAAAGAGGGTTAATAGTTGTCATGGTAATTGTCCTTGTTCCCGTCTTACCTGAAGTAAGGGTAGGTTGTGACGGGCCTCCCACTCCAGTACAGTAGGCGGCGGTGTAATGCAGACAAACCCGACAAAACAAATCATAAAGAAGAAGAAGAAGAAGCGACTCTTCAGTAGCAGCTCGCAAAACCAAACAAACAAAAAAAAAGAGTTAAAAGTGTCCAAACACGTCCTATTGATGTTAGGCAATGTGTTTTAAATACACTTATGTTTACACCTTAGTACCGTTAATCGGGTTTTTAAATTTCACATCCAGTTCGGGACGAGGTTGTTTGTCTGCTGCGTTATAGATAAATGGCTACGGCCGTTTCGACGGCACCAGTAGCTGAAGTTAACTTAGTTAACTTTTCACCAACACGTTTTCCAGACATAAACAAACGGCTTGTAACAATTTATATATTAAGTTAAAGGATTCATTTTTTTACTTCGGTGAGTAAAGAACCGTCGGTGTCCCCATCTTTCGTCAAACCAGCTGGCTACTATAAGTATATTTTTGTTGGTATATTGACCTAAGCTAGTTGACTAACATCCCCGACCATGAGCTCACTAAGTTACTCCCCCCTTGTTAAAGAAGAGGAGGTCTGCTGGACGGAGAAAGAGGGTATGTTGGTGAACAGTGTCGTGGAAGAGGAAGAGGACGTTATTACAGTGAAGGAGGAGGATGAAGAAAAGGATGCCGTTTTTGGAGTGGGAAAGGAGGAGGCTGCCACAGTGAAAGAAGAAGAGGAGGATGTTACAGTGAAAGAAGAAGAGGAGGATGTTACAGTGAAAGAGGAGAAAGAACATTTTGGAGAGGAAGAGCAGGATATCTCAAAAGAGGAAGATGAAGTCGTTTTGGGAGTGAAAGAGGATGTGACTGAAGATCTGATTAACACCAGTGAGTATCTTAAACACAGGCACAAACTACTGTCTTGCACCCCCTTTTGACTTGAATGAAACCCGACATGTTTACACATGATATAAAACTCAACCTTGTATCTAGTTCAATGATGAAGACATGGATGTCTCACAATAAGGTGGGGTTGGGTTTGCAAAATGGGTCAACTTTGAGAATCTCTATCTCCTGAGGATGTTTTGTCATTCAGCTCCAAAAAGTCACTTTCTGAACACTTCTACCTCGGGAAAACATGTTTGGAAGGTTTCTGAACACTTCTACCTTGGGAAAACATGTTTGGAAGGTTTCTGAACACTTCTACCATGGGAAAACATGTTTGGAAGGTTTCTGAACACTTCTACCTTGGGAAAACATGTTTGGAAGGTTTCTGAACACTTCTACCTCGGGAAAACATGTTTGGAAGGTTTTCGTTCAAATCAAAGAGGTGCAGTCAGGAAGGGATTGAATTCATATGGAACGACCCATTGTTTAGTAGCCTAACAAATATGTTTACTTAAAATGTTGCCTGTACTGACTTGGCTACCCGTAACTTCAATTAAACACAGTCTCAAATAACTGTCTGTCCCTTTTCATTAATCGTAACGGCACACATTTCAGCAAATTAACGCCTGTTTCAAATGAACGCCTGTTTCAAATTAACGCCGAGTCTAAATGAATTGTTTGAGGTTACCATCAATTACCATGACTTGTTTACGAAGTTTAATGTTGGATTTGTTACATTGACATAATGAATGAATAACTCTGGGGAAACATGATGGTAGTCAGCCCTAGTTACCACAGTCAGAAAGCCCGCCGCCTCCACCAATCAGATGAGGGAGTGTGATGACTCGTAATGCCGACCTGTTTGACACAAATTGACACACCTTGATTTTAGATTAAAATGTATTATTATAAAACAGCTAAACAGAAATGTTCACTGAATTTTTGTTGTTGAAATTGTCCGAATTTATTATTTATTATTATTATTTATATTTTGTGTGGCTGATTTCAGATGAACTTCAGCCCTGTTACATACTAATTTATTTAATTTAACATGGCCTTGCAGTCCAATTGTTTGGGGCTGGATTTTGTACCAGTTTCTGTTTCTGTACAAAGGCATCGTCTTCAAGCTATGGAAGAGGACAAAATATTTAATCCATCCAAACACATTGATGATCCCTTTGAGCATGGTGAGGTTATTAATTACACTTTGGATGATATACAATACACCCAGCCACTACAAAGGTACAGGCGTCCTTCCTAACTCAGTTGCCGTAGAGGAAGGAAACCGCACAGTTTTTTTCACCATGAGACCAATGGTGACTTTAAAACAGTTTAATGGCTGTGATAGAAGACAAGTGAGGATGGATCAACAACATTGTAGTTACTCCACAATACTAATGTAATTGACAGGGTGAAAAGAAGGAAGCCTGTACAGAAAAAAGTGTGTAAATATATATATATATATATATATATATATATATCTCCTGTTTGCATCAAAGCACTAAAGAAATACTACAAAAAATGTGGCAAAGCAATTCACTTTTTGTCCTGAATACAAATGGTTATGTTTGGGGCAAATCCACATATTACTTAGCACCACTCGCCATATTTTCAAACATAGTGATGGCTGCATCATGTCATGGGTATGCTTGCAGTCATTAAGGACTGGGGAGTTTTTCAGGATAAAAAAAAATAGAATGGAGCTAAGCACAGGCAAAATCCTAGAGGAAAACCTGGTTCAGTCAGCTTTCCACCAGACACTGGGAGATGAATTCAGCAGAATAATAAGCTAAAGCACAAAGCCAAATATACGCTGGTGTAGTTACAGTTTGACTTAAAATCGTCTCGAAAAATCTATTGCCAGACTTAAATGGCTGTCTAGCAATGAACAACCAATTTGACAGAGCTTGAAGAATTGTTTTAAATAATAATTAGCAGATATTGTACAGTCCAAGAGCATCTGCTAAATGACTTAAATGTAAATGTTAAATGTCCAGGTGTTCAGTTTTTCCTGGAAGATTATTTGTTTAGGAGAAATCGCTCCATTTTGTGCATCACATTTAGCTAAGAAAAAAACCTGTATCCAGGATTGTGTAAATCTATTCGCATAACACAACGTTAACTATTCATGAAAATCACAAATGAAATGAAATCAATATGCTAGCTCTCGCTTAGCCTTTTGTTAACAACAGTCATCTCAGATTTTCAAAAATATGCTTCTCAACCATAGCGAAACTAGCATTTGTGTAACAGTATTGATAGCTGGCGTTAGCATTGTCCAGTCCAGGTGCGTAAAACTCTTAGACGTAGAAAAGACAGAAAGACGTCAAAGCTGTAGTCGCTGCCTGGGGATGCTAACATGTATTGATGTGTATATTTATGTCAATGGGATATGGGCCTGGGGATGCTAACATGTATTGATGTGTATATTTATGTCAATGGGATATGGGCCTGGGGATGCTAACATGTATTGATGTGTATATTTATGTCAATGGGATATGGGCCTGGGGATGCTAACATGTATTGATGTGTATATTTATGTCAATGGGATATGGGCCTGGGGATGCTAACATGTATTGATGTGTATATTTATGTCAATGGGATATGGGCCTGGGGATGCTAACATGTATTGATGTGTATATTTATGTCAATGGGATATGGGCCTGGGGATGCTAACATGTATTGATGTGTATATTTATGTCAATGGGATATGGGCCTGGGGATGCTAACATGTATTGATGTGTATATTTATGTCAATGGGATATGGGCCTGGGGATGCTAACATGTATTGATGTGTATATTTATGTCAATGGGATATGGGCCTGGGGATGCTAACATGTATTGATGTGTATATTTATGTCAATGGGATATGGGCCTGGGGATGCTAACATGTATTGATGTGTATATTTATGTCAATGGGATATGGGCCTGGGGATGCTAACATGTATTGATGTGTATATTTATGTCAATGGGATATGGGCCTGGGGATGCTAACATGTATTGATGTGTATATTTATGTCAATGGGATATGGGTCTGGGGATGCTAACATGTATTGATGTGTATATTTATGTCAATGGGATATGGGCCTGGGGATGCTAACATGTATTGATGTGTATATTTATGTCAATGGGATATGGGTCTGGGGATGCTAACATGTATTGATGTGTATATTTATGTCAATGGGATATGGGCCTGGGGATGCTAACATGTATTGATGTGTATATTTATGTCAATGGGATATGGGTCTGGGGATGCTAACATGTATTGATGTGTATATTTATGTCAATGGGATATGGGTCTGGAATGTGTCTGTAATGTGGATTAAGTGAAGGGGTATGAATATTTATGTCAATGGGATATGGGCCTGGGGATGCTAACATGTATTGATGTGTATATTTATGTCAATGGGATATGGGTCTGGGGATGCTAACATGTATTGATGTGTATATTTATGTCAATGGGATATGGGTCTGGAATGTGTCTGTAATGTGGATTAAGTGAAGGGGTATGAATATTTATGTCAATGGGATATGGGTCTGGAATGTGTCTGTAATGTGGATTAAGTGAAGGGGTATGAATATTTATGTCAATGGGATATGGGTCTGGAATGTGTCTGTAATGTGGATTAAGTGAAGGGGTATGAATACTTTCTGAAGGCACTGATAAGAATCCAGTTTGATATACAGTCAGACCAATCAGATGACCGGCTTCATCAGTGCCATGGGATCTTTAGAGACCACAGTCAGAAGGGCCCGCCTACTCGACCAATCAGATGACCGGCTTCATCAGTGCCATGGGATCTTTAGTGACCACAGTCAGAAGGCCCGCCTACTCGACCAATCAGATGACCGGCTTCATCAGTGCCATGGGATCTTTAGAGACCACAGTCAGAAGGCCCGCCTACTCGACCAATCAGATGACCGGCTTCATCAGTGCCATGGGATCTTTAGAGACCACAGAGTCAGAAGGCCCGCCTCCTCGACCAATCAGATGACCGGCTTCATCAGTGCCATGGGATCTTTAGAGACCACAGAGTCAGAAGGCCCGCCTCCTCGACCAATCAGATGACCGGCTTCATCAGTGCCATGGGATCTTTAGTGACCACAGAGTCAGAAGGCCCGCCTCCTCGACCAATCAGATGACCGGCTCCTCTGTAGCAACAGTTAGCTACTTGGCATCTAAAAGAGAGTCCACAACTTTACCCATTTGCGAACATGTTTGTCCTTTCTCGATGTTGTGAATTTTTAGTGACGTTGCCAACGCTTGTTCCTGAACGTATTTAGTTATTTGGTCCACAAACTTGAAAATCGAGGCATGCAATGTGTTTCTCCTACGAACCAGAATACTCGCCATCCCATTCCTCATCCGATTGGTTGAGTAGGCCGGCCTTCTGACTTTGTGGCTGTGGTAACTAGTGACCACCATTTTTATAGCCAGTAAGAAACGGCTAGCCATTGACTGCTAACAGCTGAGAACTGCTAGCTAACTGGCAACACAAAACCATTCAACTTCGGGAGAAATCGGTTGATCGCCCTCTTGGGGGGAAAAGTAAGAACTGCCTGAACATGCACAGTCAGAGTATACTAAGACAAAATAAATAAAATTAAGAAATGCATTAAAATGCTGAAATTAAACAATTTACTATGCAAATTAGCAAAAGTTGTGTGCATTAAGGAAATGGATACCTGTCTCCAATAGAAGCCCGTCTCCAATAAGAGCCCGTCTCCAATAAGAGCCCGTCTCCAATAAGAGCCCGTCTCCAATAAGAGCCCGTCTCCAATAAGAGCCCGTCTCCTATAAGAGCCCGTCTCCTATAAGAGCCCGTCTCCTATAAGAGCCCGTCTCCTATAAGAGCCCGTCTCCAATAAGAGCCCGTCTCTAATAAGAGCCTGTTGTGTTCAGTGATTTAAGCATATAAAAGCCTGGCTGTTTATCTAAGTTTACGGTTTATTCACTATTAGGTTTATTAAATGCAGAACTGACAAGTTCGATAGTGATTTTATTAGTCTACAAAGCACTACAGCCACTTTGACACTATTTTATTGAGGGAACTAGTCTAGATTAAACCTTGTAGGAATCCAGTCTGGAGTAAACCTCATAGGAAGACCGTCCCATGGCACTTATCGCAAGATCGCAGGTTGTTAATGCTGGTGTCCTGGCAAAATGTCCATTCATCCCCTCCTCCTTTAACTATTCCCCAGGTTGTTTCTGTAAATGAGAATATGTTCTCAGTCAACATACCTGGTAAAATAAATAGTTTTTTAAAATTCAGATTTCTCTGTTTTAACCAATAGTGTTTTTGTTTGTATTTGACAGGAGAGAGACCAGACTCTCACTCTGACAGCGGGAAGAGTCCTTCAGGGGATCCAGATCCAGAGACGTCCAAACCAGCGGGACGACACCACTACTGCCATTGTGGAAAGAGTTTCTGGTGGTTAGGGCACTTTAGAGACCATAAGAGAATGCACATAGGGGAGAAGCCTTACCAATGCTCCCAGTGTGAAAAAAGTTTTCGCCACTTATGGAACCTGAAATCGCATAATAGAATACACACAGGAGAGAAGCCTTTCCACTGCTCCCTGTGTGGAAACAGTTTTACCCACTTAAGGGCCCTAAAAAGACATGAAAGGACACACACAGAAGATAAGGCTCATCACTGCTCCCAGTGCGGAAAGAGTTTTACCCTGTTAGGGAGCCTGAAAAGACACGAGAGAATACACTCTGGAGAAAAGCCTCACCACTGCTCTCAGTGTGGAAAGAGTTTCAGCTGGTTAACAAGCCTGAAAATACATGAGAGAACACATACAGGGGAGAAGCCTTTCCACTGCTCTCAGTGTGGGAAAAGATTTTCCCAGTTAGGGGATCTAAAAGAACATAAGAGAACGCACACTGGAGAAAAGCCTTACCACTGTTCCCAGTGTGGGAAGAGATTCACCCGGTCAGGAAACCTGAAAAATCATGAGCTAACACACTCTGTATATAAGCCTTATCACTGCTCCCAGTGTGAAAAAACATTTTTTTCATCAAATGCCCTGAAACAACATGAGTTAACACATGCTGAAGAGAAACCTTTCCACTGTTCCCAGTGTGGAAAGAGATTTTTCTTATCAGGGCACCTGAAAAGACATGAGCTAATACACTCTGCGGAGAAGCCTTTCCACTGTTCTTATTGTGAAAAGGGTTTTAAGAGTTTATGGAACATGAAAGTGCATCAAAAAACACACACAAAGGAGAAGCCTTCCACTGCTCCCACTGTGGGATGAAATGTACACGGTTTCAACAATTCAAAGAGCATGAAAGAATCAACAGCGGAGAGAAGTTATTATTGGTCCCAGAGTGGGAAGGGATCTAGAACAACACATGGGATTAGAGCCATTTGTGAAAGATAATCTTTTGAAGATAGTTTGGTTTATTTATTGTGTATAAAAATGTTGTGAAAGATATTATTCACGTGGAATATCCCTTGACGTGAGGGAACATTTATATATTACACATATATATATACATTTATTTATTTGAACAGTTTTTTTGGGGGGGTATCTGTACTTTACTTCTTTTGTTAAACTTATTTGACGACATTCCTAAAGAAAATAATGTACTTTTTTTACTCTGTACATTTTCCCTTGACACCCAAGAGTACTCATTACATTTTGAATGCTTAACAGGACAGGAAAATGGTCCAATTCACACACTTATCGAGAGAACATCCCTACTGCGTCTGATCTGGCGGACTCACTAAACACAAACGCTTCATTCGTAACTGAGTCAGGGGCTCCAACCCTCAGACATATCTGTGAATAAAAAAACCAAGAACATTGTGCTGTCTGGTTTGCCTAGTATAAGGAATTTGAAATGATTTATACTTTTAAAATCAAATGCTTTTAGACTTTTACTCTAGTATTTTACTGGGTGACTTTCACTTTTAGTTGAGTCATTTTCTGTTGAGGCATCTTTACTTTTACTCAAGTATGATGGTGTGTGTATGATTTCTCAAGTATGATGGTGTGTGTATGATTTATCAACTATGATGATGTGTGTATGATTTCTCAAGTATGATGATGTGTGTATGATTTATCAACTATGATGGTGTGTGTATGATTTATCAACTATGATGGTGTGTGTATGATTTATCAACTATGATGATGTGTGTATGATTTCTCAAGTATGATGGTGTGTGTATGATTTATCAACTATGATTGGGTCCCACCACTATTCATCAACAAACTGTGTGACAAACCTGAACTTTCTTTTTGTGAGTAGCCAACAATAAATATGATTTTTTTTGAGGACAATGTTGAGCCCTTACACATGTCCACTAGGGTACCCATGTCCACCAGGGTACACATGTCCACTAGGGTACCCATGTCCACCAGGGTACACATGTCCACTAGGGTACACATGTCCACTAGGGTACACATGTCCACTAGGGTACACATGTCCACTAGGGTACACATGTCCACTAGGGTACCCATGTCCACTAGGGTACACATGTCCACTAGGGTACCCATGTCCACTAGGGTACACATGTCCACTAGGGTACACATGTCCACTAGGGTACACATGTCCACTAGGGTACCCATGTCCACTAGGGTACACATGTCCACTAGGGTACACATGTCCACTAGGGTACACATGTCCACTAGGGCACACATGTCCACTAGGGTACACATGTCCACTAGGGTACCCATGTCCACTAGGGTACACATGTCCACTAGGGTACCCATGTCCACTAGGGTACACATGTCCACTAGGGTACCCATGTCCACCAGGGTACACATGTCCACCAGGGTACACATGTCCACCAGGGTACACATGTCCACCAGGGTACACATGTCCACTAGGGTACACATGTCCACTAGGGTACCCATGTCCACTAGGGTACACATGTCCACTAGGGTACACATGTCCACCAGGGTACACATGTCCACCAGGGTACACATGTCCACTAGGGTACACATGTCCACTAGGGTACACATGTCCACTAGGGTACACATGTCCACTAGGGTACACATGTCCACTAGGGTACACATGTCCACCAGGGTACACATGTCCACCAGGGCACACATGTCCACCAGGGCACACATGTCCACCAGGGTACACATGTCCACCAGGGTACACATGTCCACCAGGGCACACATGTCCACCAGGGTACACATGTCCACCAGGGTACACATGTCCACCAGGGTGCACATGTCCACCAGGGTGCACATGTCCACTAGGGTACACAAGTAGACTAGGGTACACAAGTCCACTAGGGCACACATGGCCACTAGGGCACACATGGCCACTAGGGCACACATGGCCACTAGGGCACACATGGCCACTAGGGCACACATGGCCACTAGGGTACACATGACCACTAGGGTACACATGTCCACGAGGGCAGACATATCCACTAGGGTACAAATATCCACTAGGGTACACTTGGCCACTAGGGTACACATGGACTTAAAAAAGTTCATGCAGTTCAAGGACACACACACAGTGCTCCCATTGTCTGATATTTTTGACTGAGAACATGTTTTTGTTTTTGAGGTTCCTGACTAGATAGACTGCATGCACAGAGACTGTCCTGACTCGATAGACTGCATGCACAGAGACTGTCCTGACTCGATAGACTGCATGCACAGAGACTGTCCTGACTCGATAGACTGCATGTACAGAGACTGTCCTGACTCGATAGACTGCATGCACAGAGACTGTCCTGACTCAATAGACTGCATGCACAGAGACTGTCCTGACTCGATAGACTGCATGCACAGAGACTGTCCTGACTCGATAGACTGCATGCACAGCGACTGTCCTGACTCGATAGACTGCATGCACAGAGACTGTCCTGACTCGATAGACTGCATGCACAGAGGCTGTCCTGACTCGATAGATTGTATGCACAGAGACTGTCCTGACTCGATAGACTGCATGCACAGAGACTGTCCTGACTCGATAGACTGCATGCACAGAGGCTGTCCTGACTCGATAGACTGGAACCTGTCTTTACCATCCATACCAACTGGAACCATCCATACCAACTGGAACCTGTCTTTACCTTCCATACCAACTGGAACCTGTCTTTACCATCCATACCAACTGGAACCATCCATACCAACTGGAACCATCCATACCAACTGGAACGTGTCTTTACCATCCATACCAACTGGAACCTGTCTTTACCATCCATACCAACTGGAACCATCCATACCAACTGGAACCTGTCTTTACCATCCATACCAACTGGAACCTGTCTGTACCATCCATACCAACTGGAACCTGTCTTTACCATCCATACCAACTGGAACCTGTCTTTACCATCCATACCAACTGGAACCTGTCTTTACCATCCATATCAACTGGAACCATCCATACCAACTGGAACCTGTCTTTACCATCCATACCCACTGGAACCATCCATACCAACTGGAACCATCCATACCAACTGGAACCATCCATACCAACTGGAACCTGTCTTTACCATCCATACCAACTGGAACCTGTCTTTACCATCCATACCCACTGGAACCATCCATACCAACTGGAACCATCCATACCAACTGGAACCTGTCTTTACCATCCATACCAACTGGAACCTGTCTTTACCATCCATACCAACTGGAACCTGTCTGTACCATCCATACCAACTGGAACCTGTCTTTACCATCCATACCAACTGGAACCTGTCTGTACCATCCATACCAACTGGAACCTGTCTTTACCATCCATACCAACTGGAACCATCCATACCAACTGAAACCATCCATACCAACTGGAACCATCCATACCAACTGGAACCTGTCTTTACCATCCATACCAACTGGAACCTGTCTTTACCATCCATACCAACTGGAACCATCCATACCAACTGGAACCATCCATACCAACTGGAACCTGTCTATACCAACTGGAACCTGTCTTTACCATCCATATCAACTGGAACCTGTCTTTACCATCCATACCAACTGGAACCTGTCTTTACCATCCATACCAACTGGAACCTGTCTTTACCATCCATACCAACTGGAACCTGTCTTTACCATCCATACCAACTGGAACCTAATAATATAATAATAATAATAATATATGCCATTTCGCAGACGCTTTTATCCAAAGCGACTTACAGTCATGTGTGCATACATTCTACGTATGGGTGGTCCCGGGAATCGAACCCACTACCCTGGCGTTACAAGCACCATGCTCTACCAACTGAGCTACAGAAGGACCGCCTGTACCATCCATACCAACTGGAACCTGTCTGTACCATCCATACCAACTGGAACCATCCATACCAACTGGAACCTGTCTTTACCATCCATACCAACTGGAACCATCCATACCAACTGGAACCATCCATACCAACTGGAACCTGTCTTTACCATCCATACCAACTGGAACCATCCATACCAACTGGAACCTGTCTTTACCATCCATACCAACTGGAACCATCCATACCAACTGGAACCATCCATACCAACTGGAACCTGTCTTTACCATCCATACCAACTGGAACCTGTCTTTACCATCCATACCAACTGGAACCTGTCTGTACCATCCATACCAACTGGAACCATCCATACCAACTGGAACCTGTCTTTACCATCCATACCAACTGGAACCATCCATACCAACTGGAACCATCCATACCAACTGGAACCTGTCTATACCAACTGGAACCTGTCTTTACCATCCATATCAACTGGAACCTGTCTTTACCATCCATACCAACTGGAACCTGTCTTTACCATCCATACCAACTGGAACCTGTCTTTACCATCCATACCAACTGGAACCTGTCTGTACCATCCATACCAACTGGAACCTGTCTGTACCATCCATACCAACTGGAACCATCCATACCAACTAGAACCTGTCTTTACCATCCATACCAACTGGAACCATCCATACCAACTGGAACCATCCATACCAACTGGAACCTGTCTTTACCATCCATACCAACTGGAACCATCCATACCAACTGGAACCTGTCTTTACCATCCATACCAACTGGAACCTGTCTTTACCATCCATACCAACTGGAACCTGTCTTTACCATCCATACCAACTGGAACCATCCATACCAACTGGAACCTGTCTTTACCATCCATACCAACTGGAACCATCCATATCAACTGGAACCATCCATACCAACTGGAACCATCCATACCAACTGGAACCTGTCTATACCAACTGGAACCTGTCTTTACCATCCATATCAACTGGAACCTGTCTTTACCATCCATACCAACTGGAACCTGTCTTTACCATCCATACCAACTGGAACCTGTCTTTACCATCCATACCAACTGGAACCTGTCTGTACCATCCATACCAACTGGAACCTGTCTGTACCATCCATACCAACTGGAACCATCCATACCAACTGGAACCTGTCTTTACCATCCATACCAACTGGAACCATCCATACCAACTGGAACCATCCATACCAACTGGAACCTGTCTTTACCATCCATACCAACTGGAACCATCCATACCAACTGGAACCTGTCTTTACCATCCATACCAACTGGAACCTGTCTTTACCATCCATACCAACTGGAACCTGTCTTTACCATCCATACCAACTGGAACCATCCATACCAACTGGAACCTGTCTTTACCATCCATACCAACTGGAACCATCCATATCAACTGGAACCATCCATACCAACTGGAACCTGTCTTTACCATCCATATCAACTAGAACCTGTCTTTACCATCCATACCAACTGGAACCTGTCTTTACCATCCATACCAACTGGAACCATCCATACCAACTTGAACCTGTCTTTACCATCCATACCAACTGGAACCTGTCTTTACCATCCATACCAACTGGAACCATCCATACCAACTGGAACCTGTCTTTACCTTCCATACCAACTGGAACCTGTCTTTACCATCCATACCAACTGGAACCATCCATACCAACTGGAACCATCCATACCAACTGGAACGTGTCTTTACCATCCATACCAACTGGAACCTGTCTTTACCATCCATACCAACTGGAACCATCCATACCAACTGGAACCTGTCTTTACCATCCATACCAACTGGAACCTGTCTGTACCATCCATACCAACTGGAACCTGTCTTTACCATCCATACCAACTGGAACCTGTCTTTACCATCCATACCAACTGGAACCTGTCTTTACCATCCATATCAACTGGAACCATCCATACCAACTGGAACCTGTCTTTACCATCCATACCCACTGGAACCATCCATACCAACTGGAACCATCCATACCAACTGGAACCATCCATACCAACTGGAACCTGTCTTTACCATCCATACCAACTGGAACCTGTCTTTACCATCCATACCCACTGGAACCATCCATACCAACTGGAACCATCCATACCAACTGGAACCTGTCTTTACCATCCATACCAACTGGAACCTGTCTTTACCATCCATACCAACTGGAACCTGTCTTTACCATCCATACCAACTGGAACCTGTCTGTACCATCCATACCAACTGGAACCTGTCTGTACCATCCATACCAACTGGAACCTGTCTTTACCATCCATACCAACTGGAACCTGTCTGTACCATCCATACCAACTGGAACCTGTCTTTACCATCCATACCAACTGGAACCATCCATACCAACTGAAACCATCCATACCAACTGGAACCATCCATACCAACTGGAACCTGTCTTTACCATCCATACCAACTGGAACCTGTCTTTACCATCCATACCAACTGGAACCATCCATACCAACTGGAACCATCCATACCAACTGGAACCTGTCTATACCAACTGGAACCTGTCTTTACCATCCATATCAACTGGAACCTGTCTTTACCATCCATACCAACTGGAACCTGTCTTTACCATCCATACCAACTGGAACCTAATAATATAATAATAATAATAATAATATATGCCATTTCGCAGACGCTTTTATCCAAAGCGACTTACAGTCATGTGTGCATACATTCTACGTATGGGTGGTCCCGGAATCGAACCCACTACCCTGGCGTTACAAGCACCATGCTCTACCAACTGAGCTACAGAAGGACCGCCTGTACCATCCATACCAACTGGAACCTGTCTGTACCATCCATACCAACTGGAACCATCCATACCAACTGGAACCTGTCTTTACCATCCATACCAACTGGAACCATCCATACCAACTGGAACCATCCATACCAACTGGAACCTGTCTTTACCATCCATACCAACTGGAACCATCCATACCAACTGGAACCTGTCTTTACCATCCATACCAACTGGAACCATCCATACCAACTGGAACCATCCATACCAACTGGAACCTGTCTTTACCATCCATACCAACTGGAACCTGTCTTTACCATCCATACCAACTGGAACCTGTCTGTACCATCCATACCAACTGGAACCATCCATACCAACTGGAACCTGTCTTTACCATCCATACCAACTGGAACCATCCATACCAACTGGAACCATCCATACCAACTGGAACCTGTCTATACCAACTGGAACCTGTCTTTACCATCCATATCAACTGGAACCTGTCTTTACCATCCATACCAACTGGAACCTGTCTTTACCATCCATACCAACTGGAACCTGTCTTTACCATCCATACCAACTGGAACCTGTCTGTACCATCCATACCAACTGGAACCTGTCTGTACCATCCATACCAACTGGAACCATCCATACCAACTGGAACCTGTCTTTACCATCCATACCAACTGGAACCATCCATACCAACTGGAACCATCCATACCAACTGGAACCTGTCTTTACCATCCATACCAACTGGAACCATCCATACCAACTGGAACCTGTCTTTACCATCCATACCAACTGGAACCTGTCTTTACCATCCATACCAACTGGAACCTGTCTTTACCATCCATACCAACTGGAACCATCCATACCAACTGGAACCTGTCTTTACCATCCATACCAACTGGAACCATCCATATCAACTGGAACCATCCATACCAACTGGAACCTGTCTATACCAACTGGAACCTGTCTTTACCATCCATATCAACTGGAACCTGTCTTTACCATCCATACCAACTGGAACCTGTCTTTACCATCCATACCAACTGGAACCTGTCTTTACCATCCATACCAACTGGAACCTGTCTGTACCATCCATACCAACTGGAACCTGTCTGTACCATCCATACCAACTGGAACCATCCATACCAACTGGAACCTGTCTTTACCATCCATACCAACTGGAACCATCCATACCAACTGGAACCATCCATACCAACTGGAACCTGTCTTTACCATCCATACCAACTGGAACCATCCATACCAACTGGAACCTGTCTTTACCATCCATACCAACTGGAACCTTTACCATTTACCATCCATACCAACTGGAACCTGTCTTTACCATCCATACCAACTGGAACCATCCATACCAACTGGAACCTGTCTTTACCATCCATACCAACTGGAACCATCCATCCATCAACTGGAACCATCCATACCAACTGGAACCTGTCTTTACCATCCATACCAACTGGAACCTGTCTTTACCATCCATACCAACTGGAACCTGTCTTTACCATCCATACCAACTGGAACCTGTCTTTACCATCCATACCAACTGGAACCTGTCTTTACCATCCATACCAACTGGAACCTGTCTTTACCATCCATACCAACTGGAACCATCCATACCAACTGAAACCATCCATACCAACTGGAACCTGTCTTTACCATCCATATCAACTGGAACCTGTCTTTACCATCCATACCAACTGGAACCTGTCTTTTTACCTGGAATACCATCCATACCAACTGGAACCTGTCTTTGGAACCTGTCTTTACCATCCATACCAACTGGAACCTGTCTTTACCATCCATATCAACTGGAACCATCCATACCAACTGGAACCTGTCTTTACCATCCATACCAACTGGAACATGTCTTTACCATCCATACCAACTGGAACATGTCTTTACCATCCATACCAACTGGAAACCATCCATACCAACTGGAACCTGTCTTTACCATCCATACCAACTGGAACCTGTCTTTACCATCCATACCAACTGGAACCTGTCTTTACCATCCATATCAACTGGAACCTGTCTTTACCATCCATATCAACTGGAACCTGTCTTTACCATCCATACCAACTGAACCATCCATACCAACTGGAACCATTACCATCCATACCAACTGGAACCTGTCTTTACCATCCATACCAACTGGAACCTGTCTTTACCATCCATACCAACTGGAACCTGTCTTTACCATCCATACCAACTGGAACCTGTCTTTACCATCCATACCAACTGGAACCTGTCTTTACCATCCATACCAACTGGAACCTGTCTTTACCATCCATACCAACTGAACTGGAACCATCCATACCAACTGGAACCTGTCTTTACCATCCATACCAACTGGAACCATCCATACCAACTGAAACCATCCATACCAACTGGAACCTGTCTTTACCATCCATACCAACTGGAACCTGTCTTTACCATCCATATCAACTGGAACCTGTCTTTACCATCCATGGAACCTGTCTTTACCATCCATACCAACTGGAACCTGTCTTTACCATCCATATCAACTGGAACCATCCATACCAACTGGAAACCATCCATACCAACTGGAACCTGTCTTTACCATCAATACCAACTGGAACCATCCATACCAACTGGAACCTGTCTTTACCATCCATACCAACTGGAACCTGTCTTTACCATCCATACCAACTGGAACCTGTCTTTACCATCCATACCAACTGGAACCTGTCTTTACCATCCATACCAACTGGAACCTGTCTTTACCATCCATACCAACTGGAACCATCCATACCAACTGGAACCTGTCTTTACCATCCATACCAACTGGAACCTGTCTTTACCATCCATACCAACTGGAACCTGTCTTTACCATCCATACCAACTGGAACCTGTCTTTACCATCCATACCAACTGGAACCTGTCTTTACCATCCATACCAACTGGAACCTGTCTTTACCATCCATACCAACTGGAACCATCCATACCAACTGGAACCTGTCTTTACCATCCAACCTGGAATCCATCCATACCAACTGGAACCATGTACCAACTTTACCATCCATACCAACTGGAACCTGTCTTTACCATCCATACCAACTGGAACCATCCATCTGGAACCATCCATACCAACTGGAACCATCCATACCAACTGGAACCTGTCTTTACCATCCATACCAACTGGAACCTGTCTTTACCATCCATACCAACTGGAACCTGTCTTTACCATCCATACCAACTGGAACCTGTCTTTACCATCCATACCCTGGAACCTGGAACCATCCATACCAACTGGAATCCATACCAACTGGAACCTGTCTTTACCATCCATACCAACTGGAACCTGTCTTTACCATCCATACCAACTGAAACCATCCATACCAACTGGAACCTGTCTTTACCATCCATACCAACTGGAACCAACCATCCAACCAACTCCATACCATCCACCAACTGGAACCTGTCTTTACCATCCATACCAACTGGAACCTGTCTTTACCATCCATACCAACTGGAACCTGTCTTTACCATCCATACCAACTGGAACCTGTCTTTACCATCCATACCAACTGGAACCTGTCATCCATACCAACTGGAACCTGTCTTTACCATCCATACCAACTGGAACCATCCATACCAACTGGAACCTGTCTTTACCATCCATACCAACTGGAACCTGTCTTTACCATCCATAACCAACTGGAACCATGTCTTTACCATCCATACCAACTGGAACCTGTCTTTACCATCCATACCAACTGGAACCATACCATCCATACCAACTGGAAACCATCCATACCAACTGGAACCTGTCTTTACCATCCATACCAACTGGAACCTGTCTTTACCATCCATACCAACTGGAAACCATCCATACCAACTGGAACCTGTCTTTACCATCCATACCAACTGGAACCTGTCTTTACCATCCCATGGAAACCATCCATACCAACTGGAACCTGTCTTTACCATCCATATCAACTGGAACCTGTCTTACCATCCATACCAACTGGAACCTGTCTTTACCATCCATACCAACTGGAACCTGTCTTTACCATCCAACTGGAATACCAACTGGAACCATCCATACCAACTGGAACCATCCATACCAACTTTACCATCCATACCAACTGGAACCTGTCTTTACCATCCATACCAACTGGAACCTGTCTTTACCATCCATACCAACTGGAACCCATCCATACCAACTGGAACCTGTCTTTACCATCCATACCAACTGGAACCTGTCTTTACCATCCATACCAACTGGAACCTGTCTTTACCATCCATACCAACTGGAACCTGTCTTTGGAACCATCCATACCAACTGGAACAACTGAACATGTCTTTACCATCCATACCAACTGGAACCATGTTTTTACCATCCATCCATACCAACTGGAACCTGTCTTTACCATCCATACCAACTCTGTTTACCATCCATACCAACTGGAACCTGTCTTTACCATCCATACCAACTGGAACCTGTCTTTACCATCCATATCAGCTGGAACCATCCATACCAACTGGAACCTGTCTTTACCATCCATACCAACTGGAACCTGTCTTTACCATCCATATCAACTGGAACCATCCATACCAACTGGAACCTGTCTTTACCATCCATACCAACTGGAACCTGTCTTTACCATCCATACCAACTGGAACCTGTCTTTACCATCCATACCAACTGAACCTCCATACCAACTGAAACCATCCATACCAACTGGAACCTGTCTTTACCATCCATACCAACTGGAACCTGTCTTTACCATCCATACCAACTGGAACCTGTCTTTACCATCCATACCAACTGGAACCTGTCTTTACCATCCATACCAACTGGAACCTGTCTTTACCATCCATACCAACTGGAACCTGTCTTTACCATCCAACCTGGAACCTGTCTTTACCATCCATATCAACTGGAACCATCCATACCAAACCATCCATACCAACTGGAACCTGTCTTTACCATCCATACCAACTGGAACCTGTCTTTACCATCCATATCAACTGGAACCATCCATACCAACTGGAACCTGTCTTTTCCATCCATACCAACTGGAACCATCCATACCAACTGGAACCTGTCTTTACCATCCATACCAACTGGAACCTGTCTTTACCATCCATACCAACTGGAACCTGTCTTTACCATCCATACCAACTGGAACCTGTCTTTACCATCCATACCAACTGGAACCTGTCTTTACCATCCATACCAACTGGAACCTGTCTTTACCATCCATACCAACTGGAACCATCCATACCAACTGAAACCATCCATACCAACTGGAACCTGTCTTTATCCATCCATACCACCAACTGGACCATCCATACCAACTGTCTTTACCATCCATACCAACTGGAACCTGTCTTTACCATCCATACCAACTGGAACCTGTCTTTACCATCCATACCAACTGGAACCTGTCTTTACCATCCATACCAACTGGAACCTACCAACTGGAACCTGTCTTTACCATCCATACCAACTGGAACCTGTCTTTACCATCCATACCAACTGGAACCTGTCTTTACCATCCATACCAACTGGAACCTGTCTTTACCATCCATACCAACTGGAACCTGTCTTTACCATCCATACCAACTGGAACCATCCATACCAACTGAAACCATCCATACCAACTGGAACCTGTCTTTACCATCCATACCAACTACCATCCTTTACCATCCATACCAATATCCATACCAACTGGAACCTGTCTTTACCATCCATACCAACTGGAACCTGAACCATCCATACCAACTCTTTACCATCCATACCAACTGGAACCTGTCTTTACCATCCATACCAACTGGAACCATCCATACCAACTGAAACCATCCATACCAACTGGAACCTGTCTTTACCATCCATACCAACTGGAACCATCCATACCAACTGAAACCATCCATACCAACTGGAACCTGTCTTAACCATCCATACCAACTGGAACCTGTCTTTACCATCCATATCAACTGGAACCTGTCTTACCATCCATACCAACTGGAACCAACTGAAACCATCCATACCAACTGGAACCTGTTTACCATCCATACCAACTGGAACCTGTCTTTACCATCCATACCAACTGGAACCTGTCTTTACCATCCATACCAACTGTCTTTACCATCCATACCATCCATACCAACTGGAACCTGTCTTTACCATCCATACCAACTGGAACCTGTCTTTACCATCCATACCAACTGGGAACCTGTCTTTACCATCCATACCAACTGGAACCTGTCTTTACCATCCATACCAACTGGAACCATCTTTACCATCCATACCAACTGGAACCTGTCTTTACCATCCATACCAACTGGAACCTGTCTTTACCATCCATACCAACTGGAACCTGTCTTTACCATCCATACCAACTGGAACCTGTCTTTACCATCCATACCAACTGGAACCTGTCTTTACCATCCATACCAACTGGAACCTGTCTTTACCATCCATACCAACTGGACCATCCATACCAATGTCTTTACCATCCATACCAACTGGAACCTGTCTTTACCATCCATACCAACTGGAACCTGTCTTTACCATCCATACCAACTGGAACCTGTCTTTACCATCCATACCAACTGGAACCATCCATACCAACTGGAACCTGTCTTTACCATCCATATCAACTGGAACCTGTCTTTACCATCCATATCAACTGGAACCTGTCTTTACCATCCATACCAACTGGAACCTGTCTTTACCATCCATACCAACTGGAACCATCCATACCAACTGGAACCTGTCTTTACCATCCATACAACTGGAACTGTCTTTACCATCCATACCAACCTGTCTTTACCATCCATACCAACTGGAACCTGTCTGGAACCATCCATACCAACTGGAACCTGTCTTTACCATCCATACCAACTGGAACCTGTCTTTACCATCCATATCAACTGGAACCATCCATACCAACTGGAACCTGTCTTTACCATCCATACCAACTCTTTACCATCCATACCAACTGGAACCATCCATACCAACTGGAACCTGTCTTTACCATCCATACCAACTGGAACCTGTCTTTACCATCCCAACTGGAACCATCCATACCAACTGGAACCTGTCTTTACCATCCATACCAACTGGAACCTGTCTTTACTGGAACCATCCATACCAACTGGAACCTGTCTTTACCATCCATACCAACTGGAACCTGTCTTTACCATCCATACCAACTGGAACATGTCTTTACCATCCATACCAACTGGAACCTGTCTTTACCATCCATACCAACTGGAACCTGTCTTTATCATCCATACCAACTGGAACCTGTCTTTACCATCCATATCAACTGGAACCATCCATACCAACTGGAACCTGTCTTTACCATCCATACCAACTGGAACCTGTCTTTACCATCCATACCAACTGGAACCTGTCTTTACCATCCATACCAACTGGAACCTGTCTTTACCATCCATACCAACTGGAACCTGTCTTTACCATCCATACCAACTGGAACCTGTCTTTACCATCCATACCAACTGGAACTGTCTTTACCCATACCAACTGGAACCTGTCTTTACCATCCATACCAACTGGAACCTGTCTTTACCATCCATACCAACTGGAACCATCCATACCAACTGGAACCTGTCTTTACCATCCATACCAACTGGAACCTGTCTTTACCATCCATACCAACTGGAACCTGTCTTTACCATCCATACCAACTGGAACCTGTCTTTACCATCCATACCAACTGGAACCTGTCTTTACCATCCATACCAACTGGAAACCATCCATACCAACTGGAACCATCCATACCAACTGGAAAACCATCCATACCAACTGGAACCTGTCTTTACCATCCATACCAACTGGAACCATCCATACCAACTGGAACCTGTCTTTACCATCCATACCAACTGGAACCTGTCTTTACCATCCATTCAACTGGAACCATCCATACCAACTGGAACCTGTCTTTTCCATCCATACCAATGGAACCATCCATACCAACTGGAACCTGTCTTTACCATCCATACCAACTGGAACCTGTCTTTACCATCCATACCAACTGGAACCTGTCATTTGGAACCATCCATACCAACTGGAACCTGTCTTTACCATCCATACCAACTGGAACCTGTCATTTGGAACCATCCATACCAACTGGAACCTGTCTTTACCATCCATACCAACTGGAACCTGTCTTTACCACCATCCATACCAACTGGAACCTGTCTTTACCATCCATACCAACTGGAACCTGTCTTTACCATCCATATCAACTGGAACCATCCATACCAACTGGAACCTGTCTTTACCATCCATACCAACTGGAACCTGTCTTTACCATCCATACCAACTGGAACCTGTCTTTACCAACTGGAACCTGTCTTTACCATCCATACCAACTGGAACCTGTCTTTACCATCCATACCAACTGGAACCTGTCTTTACCATCCATACCAACTGGAACCATCCATACCAACTGGAACCTGTCTTTACCATCCATACCAACTGGAACCTGTCTTTACCATCCATATCAACTGGAACCTGTCTTTACCATCCATACCAACTGGAACCATCCATACCAACTGGAACCTGTCTTTACCATCCATACCAACTGGAACCTGTCTTTACCATCCATACCAACTGGAACCTGTCTTTACCATCCATACCAACTGGAACCATCCATACCAACTGGAACCTGTCTTTACCATCCATACCAACTGGAACCTGTCTTTACCATCCATACCAACTGGAACCATCCATACCAACTGGAACCTGTCTTTACCATCCATACCAACTGGAACCTGTCTTTACCATCCATACCAACTGGAACCTGTCTTTACCATCCATACCAACTGGAACCTGTCTTTACCATCCATACCAACTGGAACCTGTCTTTACCATCCATACCAACTGGAACCATCCATACCAACTGGAACCTGTCTTTACCATCCATACCAACTGGAACCTGTCTTTACCATCCATACAACTGGAACTGGAACCTGTCTTTACCATCCATACCAACTGGAACCTGTCTTTACCATCCATACCAACTGGAACCTGTCTTTACCATCCATACCAACTGGAACCTGTCTTTACCATCCATACCAACTGGAACCTGTCTTTACCATCCATACCAACTGGAACCATCCATACCAACTGGAACCTGTCTTTACCATCCATACCAACTGGAACCTGTCTTTACCATCCATACCAACTGGAACCTGTCTTTACCATCCATACCAACCAACTGGAACCTGTCTTTACCATCCATACCAACTGGAACCCATCCATCCATACCAACTGGAACCTCTTTACCATCCATTCAACTGGAACCTGTCTTTACCATCCATACCAACTGGAACCTGTCTTTACCATCCATACCAACTGGAACCATGTCTTTACCATCCATACCAACTGGAACCTGTCTTTACCATCCATACCAACTGGAACCTGTCTTTACCATCCATACCAACTGGAACCTGTCTTTACCATCCATACCAACTGGAACCTGTCTTTACCATCCATACCAACTGGAAACCATCCATACCAACTGGAACCTGTCTTTACCATCCATACCAACTGGAACCTGTCTTTACCATCCATATCAACTGGAACCATCCATACCAAGTCTTTACCATCCATACCAACTGGAACCTGTCTTTACCATCCATACCAACTGGAACCTGTCTTTACCATCCATACCAACTGGAACCTGTCTTTACCATCCATATCAACCATCCATACCAACTGGAACCTGTCTTTACCATCCATACCAACTGGAACCATCCATACCAACTGGAACCATCCATACCAACTGGAACCTGTCTTTACCATCCATACCAACTGGAACCTGTCTTTACCATCCATACCAACTGGAACCTGTCTTTACCATCCATACCAACTGGAACCTGTCTTTACCATCCATACCAACTGGAACCTGTCTTTACCATCCATCAACTGGAATACCATCCCAACTGGAACCTGTCTTTACCATCCATACCAACTGGAACCTGTCTTTTCCATCCATACCAACTGGAACCATCCATACCAACTGGAACCTGTCTTTACCATCCATACCAACTGGAACCTGTCTTTACCATCCATACCAACTGGAACCTGTCTTTACCATCCATACCAACTGGAACCTGTCTTTACCATCCATACCAACTGGAACCTGTCTTTACCATCCATACCAACTGGAACCTGTCTTTACCATCCATACCAACTGGAACCATCCATACCAACTGAAACCATCCATACCAACTGGAACCTGTCTTTACCATCCATACCAACTGGAACCTGTCTTTACCATCCATACCAACTGGAACCTGTCTTTACCATCCATACCAACTGGAACCTGAACCTGTCTTTACCATCCATACCAACTTACCATCCATACCAACTGGAACCATCCTTTACCATCCATACCAACTGGAACCTGTCTTTACCATCCATACCAACTGGAACCTGTCTTTACCATCCATACCAACTGAAACCATCCATACCAACTGGAACCTGTCTTACCACCATCCTGGAATACCAACTGGAACCTGTCTTTACCATCCACCAACTGGAACCTGTCTTTACCATCCATACCAACTGGAACCTGTCTTTACCATCCATACCAACTGGAACCATCCATACCAACTGGAACCTGTCTTTACCATCCATACCAACTGGAACCTGTCTTTACCATCCATATCAACTGGAACCATCCATACCAACTGGAACCTGTCTTTACCATCCATACCAACTGGAACCTGTCTTTACCATCCCAATGGAACCTGTCTTTACCATCCAACTGGAACCTGTCTTTACCATCCATACCAACTGGAACCTGTCTTTACCATCCATACCAACTGGAACCTGTCTTTACCATCCCATATCAACTGGAACCTGTCTTTACCATCCATACCAACTGGAACCTGTCTTTACCATCCATATCAACTGGAAACCATCCATACCAACTGAACCTGTCTTTACCATCCATACCAACTGGAACCTGTCTTTACCATCCATATCAACTGGAACCATCCATACCAACTGGAACCTGTCTTTACCATCCATACCAACTGGAACCATCCATACCAACTGGAACCTGTCTTTACCATCCATACCAACTGGAACCTGTCTTTACCATCCATATCAACTGGAACCATCCATACCAACTGGAACCTGTCTTTACCATCCATACCAACTGGAACCTGTCTTTACCATCCATACCAACTGGAACCATCCATACCAACTGGAACCTGTCTTTACCACCAACTGGAACCTTTGTCATCCATACCAACTGGAACCTGTCTTTACCATCCATACCAACTGGAACCTGTCTTTACCATCCATACCAACTGGAACCTGTCTTTACCATCCATACCAACTGGAACCTGTCTTTACCATCCATACCAACTGGAACCTGTCTTTACCATCCATACCAACTGGAACCTGTCCATACCATCCATACCAACTGGAACTGTCTTTACCATCCATACCAACTGGAACCTGTCTTTACCATCCATACCAACTGGAACCTGTCTTTACCATCCATACCAACTGGAACCTGTCTTTACCATCCATACCAACTGGAACCTGTCTTTACCATCCATACCAACTGGAACCTGGAACCATCCATACCAACTGGAACCTGTCTTTACCATCCATACCAACTGTCTTTACCATCCATACCAACTGGAACCTGTCTTTACCATCCATACCAACTGGAACCCAACTGGAACCTGTCTTTACCATCCATACCAACTGGAACCTGTCTTTACCATCTCAACTGGAACCATCCATACCAACTGGAACCTGTCTTTACCATCCATACCAACTGGAACCTGTCTTTACCATCCATACCAACTGGAACCATCCATACCAACTGGAACCTGTCTTTACCATCCATACCAACTGGAACTTTACCATCCATACCAACTGGAACCTGTCTTTACCATCCCATGGAACCATCCAACCAACTGGAACCTGTCTTTACCATCCATACCAACTGGAACCTGTCTTTACCATCCATACCAACTGAAACCATCCATACCAACTGGAACCTGTCTTTACCATCCATACCAACTGGAACCTGTCTTTACCATCCATACCAACTGGAACCTGTCTTTACCATCCATACCAACTGGAACCATCCATACCAACTGAAACCATCCATACCAACTGGAACCTGTCTTTACCATCCATACCAACTGGAACCATCCATACCAACTGAAACCATCCATACCAACTGGAACCTGTCTTAACCATCCATACCAACTGGAACCTGTCTTTACCATCCATATCAACTGGAACCTGTCTTACCATCCATACCAACTGGAACCTGTCTTTACCATCCATACCAACTGGAACCTGTCTTTACCATCCATACCAACTGGAACCTGTCTTTACCATCCATACCAACTGGAACCATCCATACCAACTGGAACCTGTCTTTACCATCCATACCAACTGGAACCTGTCTTTACCATCCATACCAACTGGAACCATCCATACCAACTGGAACCTGTCTATACCAACTGGAACCTGTCTTTACCATCCATATCAACTGGAACCTGTCTTTACCATCCATACCAACTGGAACCTGTCTTTACCATCCATACCAACTGGAACCTGTCTTTACCATCCATACCAACTGGAACCTGTCTTTACCATCCATACCAACTGGAACCTGTCTTTACCATCCATACCAACTGGAACCTGTCAACTTTACCATCCATACCAACTGGAACCATCCATACCAACTGGAACCTGTCTTTACCATCCATACCAACTGGAACATGTCTTTACCATCCATACCAACTGGAACCTGTCTTTACCATCCATACCAACTGGAACCTGTCTTTACCATCCATATCAACTGGAACCTGTCTTTACCATCCATACCAACTGGAACCTGTCTTTACCATCCATACCAACTGGAACCTGTCTTTACCATCCATATCAACTGGAACCATCCATACCAACTGGAACCTGTCTTTACCATCCATCCATGGAACCAACCAACTGGAACCTGTCTTTACCATCCATATCAACTGGAACCATCCATACCAACTGGAACCTGTCTTTACCATCCATACCAACTGGAACCTGTCTTTACCATCCATATCAACTGGAAACCATCCATACCAACTGGAACCTGTCTTTACCATCCATACCAACTGGAACCTCCATCTTTACTGGAACCATCCATACCAACTGGAACCTGTCTTTACCATCCATACCAACTGGAACCTGTCTTTACCATCCATATCAACTGGAACCATCCATACCAACTGGAACCTGTCTTTACCATCCATACCAACTGGAACCTGTCTTTACCATCCATACCAACTGGAACCATCCATACCAACTGGAACCTGTCTTTACCATCCATACCAACTGGAACCTGTCTTTACCATCCATACCATCCTGGAACCTGTCTTTACCATCCATACCAACTGGAAACCATCCATACCAACTGGAACCTGTCTTTACCATCCATACCAACTGGAACCATCCATACCAACTGGAACCTGTCTTTACCATCCATACCAACTGGAACCTGTCTTTACCATCCTGGAACCTGTCTTTACCATCCATACCAACTGGAACCTGTCTTTACCATCCATACCAACTGGAACCTGTCTTTACCATCCATACCAACTGGAACCTGTCTTTACCATCCATACCAACTGGAACCTGTCTTTACCATCCATACCAACTGGAACCATCCATACCAACTGAAACCATCCATACCAACTGGAACCTGTCTTTACCATCCATACCAACTGGAACCTGTCTTTACCATCCATACCAACTGGAACCTGTCTTTACCATCCATACCAACTGGAACCTGTCTTTACCATCCATACCAACTGGAACCATCCATACCAACTGAAACCATCCATACCAACTGGAACCTGTCTTTACCATCCATACCAACTGGAACCATCCATACCAACTGAAACCATCCATACCAACTGGAACCTGTCTTAACCATCCATACCAACTGGAACCTGTCTTTACCATCCATATCAACTGGAACCTGTCTTACCATCCATACCAACTGGAACCTGTCTTTACCATCCATACCAACTGGAACCTGTCTTTACCATCCATACCAACTGGAACCTGTCTTTACCATCCATACCAACTGGAACCATCCATACCAACTTGACCATCCATACCAACTGGAACTTTACCATCCATACCAACTGGAACCTGTCTTTACCATCCATACCAACTGGAACCATCCATACCAACTGGAACCATCTATACCAACTGGAACCTGTCTTTACCATCCATACCAACTGGAACCTGTCTTTACCATCCATACCAACTGGAACCTGTCTTTACCATCCATACCTGTCTTTACCATCCATACCAACTGGAACCTGTCTTTACCATCCATATCAACTGGAACCATCCATACCAACTGGAACATGTCTTTACCATCCATACCAACTGGAACATGTTTTTACCATCCATACCAACTGGAACCTGTCTTTACCATCCATACCAACTGGAACCTGTCTTTTACCATCCATACCAACTGGAACCTGTCTTTACCATCCATACCAACTGGAACCTGTCTTTACCATCCCACTGGAACCATCCATACCAACTGGAACCTGTCTTTACCATCCATACCAACTGGAACCTGTCTTTACCATCCATATCAACTGGAACCATCCATACCAACTGGAACCTGTCTTTACCATCCATACCAACTGGAACCTGTTTTACCATCCATACCAACTGGAACCTGTCTTATACTGGAACCATCCATACCAACTGGAACCTGTCTTTACCATCCATACCAACTGGAACCTGTCTTTACCATCCATACCAACTGGAACCTGTCTTTACCATCCATACCAACTGGAACCTGTCTTTACCATCCATACCAACTGGAACCTGTCTTTACCATCTTGTATCATCCATCCATACCAACTGGAACCTGTCTTTACCATCCATACCAACTGGAACCTGTCTTTACCATCCATACCAACTGGAACCTGTCTTTACCATCCATACCAACTGGAACCTGTCTTTACCATCCATATCAACTGGAACCATCCATACCAACTGGAACCTGTCTTTTCCATCCATACCAACTGGAACCATCCATTACCACCATACCAACTGGAACCTGTCTTTACCATCCATACCAACTGGAACCTGTCTTTACCATCCATACCAACTGGAACCATCCATACCAACTGGAACCTGTCTTTACCATCCATACCAACTGGAACCTGTCTTTACCACATACCAACTGGAACCATCCATACCAACTGGAACCTGTCTTTACCATCCATACCAACTGGAACCACCATCCATACCAACTGGAACCTGTCTTTACCATCCATACCAACTGGAACCATCCATACCAACTGGAACCTGTCTTTACCATCCATACCAACTGGAACCTGTCTTTACCATCCATACCAACTGGAACCTGTCTTTACCATCCATACCAACTGGAACCTGTCTTTACCATCCATACCAACTGGAACCCATACCAACTGGAACCTGTCTTTACCATCCATACCAACTGGAACCTGTCTTTACCATCCATACCAACTGGAACCATCCATACCAACTGGAAACCATCCATACCAACTGGAACCTGTCTTTACCATCCATACCAACTGGAACCTGGAACATGTCTTTACCATCCATACCAACTGGAACCTGTCTTTACCATCCATACCAACTGGAACCTGTCTTTACCATCCATACCAACTGGAACCTGTCTTTACCATCCATACCAACTGGAACCTGTCTTTACCATCCATACCAACTGGAACCTGTCTTTACCATCCATACCAACTGGAACCATCCATACCAACTGGAACCTGTCTTTACCATCCATACCAACTGGAACCTGTCTTTACCATCCATATCAACTGGAACCTGTCTTTACCATCCATACCAACTGGAACCTGTCTTTACCATCCATATCAACTGGAACCATCCATACCAACTGGAACCTGTCTTTACCATCCATACCAACTGGAACCTGTCTTTACCATCCATACCAACTGGAACCTGTCTTTACCATCCATACCAACTGGAACCTGTCTTTACCATCCATACCAACTGGAACCTGTCTTTACCATCCATACCAACTGGAACCTGTCTTTACCATCCATACCAACTGGAACCTGTCTTTACCATCCATACCAACTGGAACCTGTCTTTACCATCCATACCAACTGAAACCATCCATACCAACTGGAACCTGTCTTTACCATCCATACCAACTGGAACCATCCATACCAACTGGAACCTGTCTTTACCATCCATACCAACTGGAACCTGTCTTTACCATCCATACCAACTGGAACCTGTCTTTACCATCCATACCAACTGGAACCTGTCTTTACCATCCATATCAACTGGAACCATCCATACCAACTGGAACCTGTCTTTACCATCCATACCAACTGGAACCTGTCTTTACCATCCATACCAACTGGAACCTGTCTTTACCATCCATACCAACTGAAACCATCCATACCAACTGGAACCTGTCTTTACCATCCATACCAACTGGAACCTGTCTTTACCATCCATACCAACTGGAACCTGTCTTTACCATCCATACCAACTGGAAACCATCCATACCAACTGGAACCTGTCTTTACCATCCATACCAACTGGAAACCATCCATACCAACTGGAACCATCCATTGAAACCATCCATACCAACTGGAACCTGTCTTTACCATCCATACCAACTGGAACCATCCATACCAACTGGAACCTGTCTTTACCATCCATACCAACTGGAACCTGTCTTTACCATCCATACCAACTGGAACCATCCATACCAACTGGAACCTGTCTTTACCATCCATCTGGAACCATCCATACCAACTGGAACCTGTCTTTACCATCCATACCAACTGGAACCTGTCTTTACCATCCATACCAACTGGAACCTGTCTTTACCATCCATACCAACTGGAACCTGTCTTTACCATCCATACCAACTGGAACCTGTCTTTACCATCCATACCAACTGGAACCTGTCTTTACCATCCATACCAACTGGAACCATCCATACCAACTGGAACCTGTCTTTACCATCCATACCAACTGGAACCTGTCTTTACCATCCATACAACAACCATCCATACCAACTGGAACCTGTCTTTACCATCCATACCAACTGGAACCTGTCTTTACCATCCATACCAACTGGAACCTGTCTTTATCCATCCAATATACCAACTGGAACCTGTCTTTACCATCCATATCAACTGGAACCATCCATACCAACCTGTCTTTACCATCCATACCAACTGGAACCTGTCTTTACCATCATACCAACTACCATCCATACCAACTGGAACCTGTCTTTACCATCCATACCAACTGGAACCTGTCTTTACCATCCATACCAACTGGAACCTGTCTTTACCATCCTGGAACCTGTCTTTACCATCCATACCAACTGGAACCTGTCTTTACCATCCATACCAACTGGAACCTGTCTTTACCATCCATACCAACTGGAACCTGTCTTTACCATCCATACCAACTGGAACCTGTCTTTACCATCCATACCAACTGGAACCTGTCTTTACCATCCATACCAACTGGAACCTGTCTTTACCATCCATACCAACTGGAACCTGTCTTTACCATCCATACCAACTGGAACCTGTCTTTACCATCCATATCAACTGGAATCCATACCAACTGGAACCTGTCTTTACCATCCATACCAACTGGAACCTGTCTTTACCATCCATACCAACTGAAACCATCCATACCAACTGGAACCTGTCTTTACCATCCATACCAACTGGAACCTGTCTTTACCATCCATACCAACTGGAACCTGTCTTTACCATCCATACCAACTGGAACCATCCATACCAACTGGAACCTGTCTTTTTGGAACCATCCATACCAACTGGAACCTGTCTTTACCATCCATACCAACTGGAACCATGTACCTTTACCATCCATACCAACTGGAACCTGTCTTTACCATCCATACAACTGGATCCATACCAACTGGAACCTGTCTTTACCATCCATACCAACTGGAACCATCCATACCAACTGGAACCTGTCTTTACCATCCATACCAACTGGAACCTGTCTTTACCATCCATACCAACTGGAACCTGTCTTTACCATCCATACCAACTGGAACCTGTCTTTACCATCCATACCAACTGGAACCATCTTTACCATCCATACCAACTGGAACCTGTCTTTACCATCCATACCAACTGGAACCTGTCTTTACCATCCATACCAACTGGAACCTGTCTTTACCATCCATACCAACTGGAACCTGTCTTTACCATCCATACCAACTGGAACCTGTCTTTACCATCCATACCAACTGGAACCTGTCTTTACCATCCATACCAACTGGAACCTGTCTTTGGAACCATCCATACCAACTGGAACCATCCATACCAACTGGAACCTGTCTTTACCATCCATACCAACTGGAACCATCCATACCAACTGGAACCTGTCTTTACCATCCATACCAACTGGAACCTGGACCACCATCCATACCAACTGGAACCTGTCTTTACCATCCATACCAACTGGAACCTGTCTTTACCATCCATACCAACTGGAACCTGTCTTTACCATCCACCAACTGGAACCTGTCTTTACCATCCATACCAACTGGAACCATCCATACCAACTGGAACCTGTCTTTACCATCCATACCAACTGGAACCTGTCTTTACCATCCATACCAACTGGAACCTGTCTTTACCATCCATACCAACTGGAACCTGTCTTTACCATCCATACCAACTACCATCCATACCAACTGGAACCATCCATACCAACTGAAACCATCCATACCAACTGGAACCTGTCTTAACCATCCATACCAACTGGAACCTGTCTTTACCATCCATACCAACTGGAACCTGTCTTTACCATCCATACCAACTGGAACCTGTCTTTACCATCCATACCAACTGGAACCTGTCTTTACCATCCATACCAACTGGAACCATCCATACCAACTGGAACCTGTCTTTACCATCCATACCAACTGGAAACCATCCATACCAACTGGAACCTGTCTTTACCATCCATACCAACTGGAACCTGTCTTTACCATCCATACCAACTGGAACCTGTCTTTACCATCCATACCAACTGGAACCTGTCTTTACCATCCATTACCATCCATACCAACTGGAACCTGTCTTTACCATCCATACCAACTGGAACCTGTCTTTACCATCCATACCAACTGGAACCTGTCTTTACCATCCATACTGGAACTGTCTTTACCATCCATACCAACTGGAACCATTACCATCCATACCAACTGGAACCTGTCTTTACCATCCATACCAACTGGAAACCATCCATACCAACTGGAACCATCCATACCAACTGGAAACTTTACCATACCATACCAACTGGAACTTTACCATCCATACCAACTGGAACCTGTCTTTACCATCCATACCAACTGGAACCTGTCTTTACCATCCATACCAACTGGAACCTGTCTTTACCATCCATATCAACTGGAACCATCCATACCAACTGGAACCTGTCTTTACCATCCATACCAACTGAACCATCCATACCAACTGGAACCTGTCTTTTCCATCCATACCAACTGGAACCATCCATACCAACTGGAACCTGTCTTTACCATCCATACCAACTGGAACCTGTCTTTACCATCCATACCAACTGGAACCTGTCTTTACCATCCATACCAACTGGAACCTGTCTTTACCATCCATACCAACTGGAACCTGTCTTTACCATCCATACCAACTGGAACCTGTCTTTACCATCCATACCAACTGGAACCTGTCTTTACCATCCATACCAACTGGAACCTGTCTTTACCATCCATACCAACTGGAACCTGTCTTTACCATCCATATCAACTGGAACCTGTCTTTACCATCCATACCAACTGGAACCTGTCTTTACCATCCATACCAACTGGAACCATCCATACCAACTGGAACATGTCTTTACCATCCATACCAACTGAACCATCCATACCAACTGGAACCTGTCTTTACCATCCATACCAACTGTCTTTACCATCCATACCAACTGGAACCTGTCTTTACCATCCATACCAACTGGAACCTGTCTTTACCATCCATACCAACTGGAACCTGTCTTTACCATCCATACCAACTGGAACCATCCATACCAACTGGAACCTGTCTTTACCATCCATACCAACTGGAACCTGTCTTTACCATCCATACCAACTGGAACCTGTCTTTACCATCCATACCAACTGGAACCTGTCTTTACCATCCATACCAACTGGAACCTGTCTTTACCATCCATACCAACTGGAACCTGTCTTTACCATCCATATCAACTGGAACCTGTCTTTACCATCCATACCAACTTGAACCTGTCTTTACCATCCATACCAACTGGAACCATCCATACCAACTGGAACATGTCTTTACCATGCATACCAACTGGAACCTGTCTTTACCATCCACACCAACTGGAACCTGTCTTTACATACTGGGAACCACTATCTGGACTTTCTGTAAAAGAAGTGGTCATTTCTAGAATGTTGGGACATTGTTTACTTCCTCTTTTTATTCCACATCAAGTAACTCATCCCAGAAATAAGATTTAATTCAAACAAAACAGGTAAAAACAGATATAAAAATCCACCTTATGGAACAACGGGAACCAACACAAACACAGACACATCCATACAAACACACAATTACATACACACTATTCACCACCACGTACCAACATGGATCAATGTGTTTAGATATCCATAGTAAGTAGAGGCCTGAAGGCACACACTTAATATGTTGTGAAATCTGTTATACATTTAAAAAGCATTACAATATATTCATAACTGCCTTATTTTGCTGGACCCCAGGAAGAGTAGCAGCTGTCTTTAGCAGCTACCAATGGGTCTTTACCATCCATAATAAACCCCAGGAAGATACTGGAAGCTACCTTGGAAGCAGCATACCAATGGGGATCCATAATAAACCCCAGGAACCTGTCTTTACCATCCATAGCAGCAATGGGGATCCATAATAAACCCCAGGAAGATACCAGCTGGAACCTTGGTAGCAGCTAATGGGGATCCATAATAAACCCCAGGAAGACTGGAAGCTGTCTACCACCTCAACTGGTACCTTGGTAGCAGCTAATGGGATCCATAATAAACCCCAGTCTTTAGCATCCATACCTTGGTACCTTGGTAGCAGCTGGAATGTCTTTACCATCCATAATAAACCCCAGGAAGAGTAGCAGCTACCTTGGTAGCAGCTAATGGGGATCCATAATAAACCCCAGGAAGAGTAGCATCTACCTTGGTAGCAGCTAATGGGGATCCATATGAAATACAAATACTAATATGGGATCCCCTGAGAGGATCTGTAATCTTATCAAACACATGAATAACTTGTTTCTCTTCAAATGGGTATAGAATACAACCATTTGACACTGTCAGAATTCACTTTCATGTCATTATGTGTTGGCACAGCCTGTGGGACCTCACATTTAGTGACATAGAAAGACATGTTTATATTTATATCATAAACACATGATCAAAATGATAAAAACAACAACTTCAAACCATTGACTGAGTTACAGTTGATATGAGGAACTCAGTCAACATCACCAGTCCTGACTCACCACTCTATGTTAGTGAATCAGTAGCATTGAGTAGTTCTCAGTCAACATCACCAGTCCTGACTCACCTCTCTATGTTAGTGAATCGGTAGCATTGAGTAGATCTCCACAAACCATTTTGGACCTGGCTTTGTGCACAGGGGGCGTTGTCATGATGAAACAGGAAAGAGCTTTTCCTCAAAACTGTTGCCACAAAGTTTGAAGCACAGAATCGTCTAGTGTCATTGTACGCTGATGGGGTTCAGATTTCCCTTCAATGGAACTAAGGGACCTAGACTTGGCAATGGGAGGAAACAGCCCCAGACCAGTATTCCTCCTGCACCACATTGACCATGGGAGAACACAGCCCCAGACCAGTATTCCTCCTGCACCACATTGACCATGGGAGAACAAACAGCCCCAGACCAGTTTTCCTCCTGCACCACATTGACCATGGGAGAACAAACAGCCCCAGACCAGTATTCCTCCTGCACCACATTGACCATGGGAGAAAACAGCCCCAGACCATTATTCCTCCTGCACCACATTGACCATGGGAGAATAAACAGCCCCAGACCAGTATTCCTCCTGCACCACATTGACCATGGGAGAACAAACAGCCCCAGACCAGTATTCCTCCTGCACCACATTGACCATGGGAGAACAAACAGCCCCAGACCAGTATTCCTCCTGCACCACATTGACCATGGGAGAAAACAGCCCCAGACCAATACTCCTCCTGCACCACACTGACCATGGGAGAAAACGGCCCCAGACCAGTATTCCTCCTGCACCACACTGACCATGGGAGAAAACAGCCCCAGACCCAGCCCCAGACCAGTATTCCTCCTGCACCACATTGACCATGGGAGAAAACAGCCCCAGACCATTATTCCTCCTGCACCACATTGACCATGGGAGAATAAACAGCCCCAGACCAGTATTCCTCCTGCACCACATTGACCATGGGAGAACAAACAGCCCCAGACCAGTATTCCTCCTGCACCACATTGACCATGGGAGAACAAACAGCCCCAGACCAGTATTCCTCCTGCACCACATTGACCATGGGAGAAAACAGCCCCAGACCAATACTCCTCCTGCACCACACTGACCATGGGAGAAAACGGCCCCAGACCAGTATTCCTCCTGCACCACACTGACCATGGGAGAAAACAGCCCCAGACCAGTATTCCTCCTGCACCACATTAACCATGGGAGGAGAAACAGCCCCAGACCAGTATTCCTCCTGCACCACATTGACCATGGGAGAAAACAGCCCCAGACCAGTATTCCTCCTGCACCACATTGACCATGGGAGAACAAACAGCCCCAGACCAGTATTGCTCCTGCACCACATTGACCATGGGAGAACAAACAGCCCCAGACCAGTATTCCTCCTGCACCACATTGACCATGGGAGGACACAGCCCCAGACCAATATTCCTCCTGCACCACATTGACCATGGGAGAACACAGCCCCAGACCAGTATTCCTCCTGCACCACATTGACCATGGGAGAATAAACAGCGCCAGACCAGTATTCCTCCTGCACCACATTGACCATGGGAGAACAAACAGCCCCAGACCAGTATTGCTCCTGCACCACATTGACCATGGGAGAACACAGCCCCAGACCAGTATTCCTCCTGCACCACATTGACCATGGGAGAATAAACAGCGCCAGACCAGTATTCCTCCTGCACCACATTGACCATGGGAGAACACAGCCCCAGACCAGTATTCCTCCTGCACCACATTGACCATGGGAGAACACAGCCCCAGACCAGTATTCCTCCTGCACCACATTGACCATGGGAGAATAAACAGCGCCAGACCAGTATTCCTCCTGCACCACATTGTAGCCACTGCAGTCGGGCAGGTAGAATTCTCTTGGCATCCCGCCAAAGCCAGATTCAAGCGTTCCCACTGCTCCAGAGTCCATTGGCGGGGAGCTTTACACCACTCCAGCTGACGGCTGTGCGAAGTTGCTGGATATTGGCGGGAACTGGAACACGCTGTCGTACACGTCAGGAAATACACAGCGTGTTCCAGTTCCCGCCAATATCCAGCAACTTCGCACAGCCGTTGAAGAGGAGTGGGGCAACATTTTCACAGGCCACAATGAACAGCCTGATCAACTCTATGTGAAGGAGATGTGTCGCGCTGCATGAGACAAATGGTGGTCACACCAGATACTGACTGGGTTTCTGATCTACGCCCCTACTTTAATTTTTTTCTTTTATCTATCTGTATTCCCAGTCACGTGAAATCCATAGATTAGGAATGTATTTCAATTGACTGATGTCCTTTATATGAACTGTAACTCTGTCAAATCCTTGAAATGGCTGTGTATTGCGTCTATATTTTTGTTCAGTGTATATAGCATGACAAATACAATTTGGTTTTATTTCGCCCCCCCCCAAAACACGATTACTTGCCTCTGAAATGAAACCATCAAGTGATATATTTAAACAAATGCAAGTCTGTCATTGAACAACCCCATGCCACGACTAGATAGTAAAAAACAACACATATTTCATACATTTCTTTAAACAAAAAGAAGCGGTCGCTAATTGGTTGAATTTCTGAAAATGGATATACAGCGTTTTGGAAAGAAACCTTTCACCTTGAGGAGGGAAAGAAGCGGTCGCTGATTGGTTGAATACCAGGGGCGCAAGATGGAGTTGTCAACAAATCACATGACAGAAATATGATGCCAAGTTTTGAAGCTACATAAAGTGATCTGTGCATTTGAACAACAGCATAAATAAACCTATTTCACAATGTTCATGCCAACAACCGAATGAGAACTGCTGCACATGCTGCCACTGTTTTGAACAAAATAGATAATACTATTCAGAACGAACAGCCAGGTCAAATCAAATCAAATCAAATTTTATTTGTCACATACACATGGTTAGCAGATGTTAATGCGAGTGTAGCGAAATGCTTGTGCTTCTAGTTCCGACAATGCAGTGATAACCAACAAGTAATCTAACTACACGAATGAACGAGTGTCACCAGGCAGAACACTACAAACAATAAGTGAAAACACATGATCTAACTGGGGCTAAGCTAGCTAACATAATGTCACAAAGCATGATGCACTAACCAGTTAATGTTCATTCTGAAATAACGTCATATTTCCCGAGTCAGCTATGAGTTTAGAAACACTTGATATTGGCATGGTGGATAATTTGATGTAAAAAAATGATCGACCAAACTATTTCTCGATGTTTCTCAAAATTACTGTAGCTGGGAAATTCATTTGATTATGCTTTGTCATAGACACGGTTTTATGCTGTTTTTGTCCACAAAATATGTTGCCCTGTCAATATCCTGGTCTGAACCACAACCGGCGGTGATCGGGAGTCCCATTGGGCGGGGCACAATTGGCCCAGCGTCGTCCGGGTTAGGGCAGGGTTTGGCTGGGGTAGGCCGTTATTATAAATCATAATTTGTTCTTAACTGACTAAAAAAATAAAAACACGTCGCCCTGTCACCTACAGTAGAACCTGCCAAACAACGCCAGGGGGTAACAATACAGTTGGCCATGCTTTTTGTCCTACCAGATCCCTGATGAGGTGGCTCTTACAACCATCTGTCCTTTTTTGGATGTAGTTGTCAGGTTTCTCAGGTCCCAGGCTCCTATAATGAGGTACTAGATTTTAAAAACCAGACATTCGCCATTAGCCTATTTAAAGGTTGACAACATTCCTCTCTGATTACTACGAAGGATCGTTCACGAGCAAATGTTTTTGTTAGGGACCGGACATATGAAGTCAAGTGTTGATTTGATAGAAATAAACGAATCATAAACAAACATAAACAATTGCATTTAAATATCTTGTTCGCTATAACTATTGCATTGAAGTGAAAATTGCAAAAAAAACAACAACAGCAACATCTGTCCTACTTTTACAACTTTTGATTTGCATAAAACAACGTGTTAATTTGATTGAAATAATCAAATCATATAAAAATGCATTTCAATCTGTTGTTCGCAGTAACTTTTTAAATTTGTTGTCATAGAAACATCAAAACAAGTGCAAGTTCGTATCCCACTTCTGACACCATGTTTCAGTATGATATGCTACATAAAGGAATAACGACAGACACCAATGTCAGGTTCAATAGCCTTGTTTGTGCCTTGTATGAATAGCAACAACTGGAGTCCCGGGGAACAGTCCGGCTAGTCGATTACCTATCAACTAGACTCCGTAACAATATTCTAAAACATCTGGGAAAGATACTCAAAGAAGAAACATATAGTTTAGTTGGAGAAAACAGGGCGGCTTGACATCAAGAAGAGGACAACAGGATGCAGACAATATTTCAACATTTCATGATTAATCCTGTCGTCAAGGCTTCACCCTTTATTATATAGACCCCTGTCTCCTTCCTAGAAAACGTCAACCTTCTAAGCTGTAAACCATTTGTCAACAGTATCTATTGACCCTCAATTGCTCAAACAGTATGCCGCATTAGGCTATAAAACCCACAGCACATTTTCAAAGCGTTGCGTAAAAAGGAATTAAACCCCATTGTGACGTTTGCCAATACGCGTCACAGTTCACCACTTTAATGAATGTTGAATGTCAACACTTTATTTTATAATCCACTGACAGGGCAGTTTCTGAAACATTTCAACATTTATTTTTCAATAAACTACTAACCTAACTAGCCCATATGCCACTGGGTGAGGTAAGTTGTCATTGTTTTTAGGCAGAATTATGTGAGGTTTTACTATGTGTTGTTGCCGGTGCGTCTTGGTCGATGTATTAGTCGATGTATGTATTAGTCAATGTATTAGTCTATTAGCAGACGCTCTTATTCAGAGCGACTTATAGGAGCAATTAGGGATAAGTACCTTGCTCAAGGGCACATCGGTAGATTTGTCACCTAGCCGGCTTTGGCATTCGAACCACCAATACTCTTAACCACTAGGCCACCTGTCACCTGATTTATTTTCAGAAAAATGTCACCCTCATCAATCTGTCACCTAATCCTGCCTAATGGGAAGGTCAGCCCTGGAGGAAAGTATTGGCTGTAAAGAAGTAAGAGAACATAACATCTGGTTGTTTTAAATTACTTCTTATAACATTGCATGAATAAACAATGTAATTAACATTTTTTCAATCTGCGTGACCCACTCCGGTCAGCAGATGGCGATATGATTCTTTCAGGGGCGGAAGGGCTGCAATTTCAAACCCCCGAAATCTGTCGTTCTGCCCCTGAACAGGCAGTTAATCCACTGTTCCTAGGCCGTCATTGAAAATAAGAATTTGTTCTTAACTGACTTGCCTAGTTAAATAAAGGTAAAATAAAAATAATTTTAAAAGGTGATGCTTCTTCCGTGACGTATAATCTAGTGGACGGAACTGGAAGCTTCAACTGCGACAACAGGATTGGATTCAACCACCTTGGTAGCAAACATAAAACCGAAACATTGAAGCGATTTAGACCAATCTTGTGTATATTAATCTGTGTTTTTAACATTCTGTTTACGTATTTACTAGTTAACAAACGCAATTTGCTTGTTACATGACATTTGTTCATTTGTTACATTGATACTGAGTCTATCAATATTCAAGTCGCTAACTAGCTAACATCCCCGACCATGAGCTCACTAAATTACTCGCCCCTTGCTAAAGAAGAGGAGGTCTGCTGGACGGAGAAAGAATCTCTGGGGCTGAACATTGTCGTGAAAGAAGAAGACGATGAGATTCCAGTGGATGGAGAAGAAGAACCTTTTGGAGTGAAAGAGGAAGAGGGGGAGGTTGAACCGTTTAGAAATGTTAAGGAGGAAGATGAGGCTATTGCATTGAATGAAAAGGAGGATGATATAGTGAAAGAGGAGGAAGAAACTTTTGGAGTGAAAGAGGAAGAGGAGGCTATCGCAATAAAAGAGGAGGAAGACGTTTTGGGAGTGAAAGAGGAGGAGACTGAAGATGAGACTGACGATGAGGAGACTGAATATGAGAAGACTGAAGATCTGAATAACACCAGTGAGTATTATCTTTAAGAAACACAGGGGCATAGACTCTGGACTTGTTGAACTAATGTGTTTTTACGGGGTTTTCTACTGTAGTTCTACACAGGAATATGTTCAGTACTGTAGGAATTGTTGAATAAGTAATCTGGGATTGGTATATGCAGGGTGGGTATAATCTGGGATTGGTATATGCAGGGTGGGTATAATCTGGGATTGGTATATGCAGGGTGGGTATAATCTGGGATTGGTATATGCAGGGTGGGTATAATCTGGGATTGGTATATGCAGGGTGGGTATAATCTGGGATTGGTATATGCAGGGTGGGTATAATCTGGGATTGGTATATGCAGGGTGGGTATAATCTGGGATTGGTATATGCAGGGTGGGTATAATCTGGGATTGGTATATGCAGGGTGGGTATAATCTGGGATTGGTATATGCAGGGTGGGTATAATCTGGGATTGGTATATGCAGGGTGGGTATAATCTGGGATTGGTATATGCAGGGTGGGTATAATCTGGGATTGGTATATGCAGGGTGGGTATAATCTGTGGAACGTTCCAACAGGAATCTGTTCCAAAACGTAATGCACAAGGATGACAACAAACAACGCATACAAAGTAGCATGATCAAATCACCTAACTAACTAGCTGCTGAATAGGCATCAAATCACCTAACTAACTAACTAACTGCTGAATAGGCATCAACTCACCACCTAGCTAACTAGCTGCTGAATAGGCATCAACTCACCACCTAGCTAACTAGCTGCTGAATAGGCATCAACTCACCACCTAGCTAACTAGCTGCTGAATAGGCATCAACTCACCACCTAGCTAACTAGCTGCTGAATAGGCATCAACTCACCACCTGGCTAACTAGCTGCTGAATAGGCATCAACTCACCACCTAACTAACTAGCTGCTGAATAGGCATCAACTCACCACCTGGCTAACTAGCTGCTGAATAGGCATCAACTCACCACCTGGCTAACTAGCTGCTGAATAGGCATCAACTCACCACCTAGCTAACTAGCTGCTGAATAGGCATCAACTCACCACCTGGCTAACTAGCTGCTGAATAGGCATCAACTCACCACCTAGCTAACTAGCTGCTGAATAGGCATCAACTCACCACCTAGCTAACTAGCTGCTGAATAGGCATCAACTCACCGAGCTAACTAGCTGCTGAATAGGCATCAACTCTTATTCTTAATGTTTGTCCTTATAGGCTACCAGAGTGGATAAATGTGGTGAGTGAAAAACGTAATAACCCACTCTCTACCAGGTATCTTATTCTGCCTCTATACAACTTTGTATGCGCTGTTTGTTACAGAATCCTGTTGGAACGTTCCACAAATTATACCCACCTGTATATGCATTTTAAAAAACTTGTTAAATTAGTGATATATATAGGCCTGGCTTAGCCCGTTTATAGTTGCTAACTAGCCTACATTTGGTGCCCTCGGCAAAACAGTATCTTGTTTACGGAGCGAGTTTTGTTACGAGCAACTATGCTCGGGCTGAACGTTAACACCGATCGCTTGCTGTACGGTCCAAGAAACATAAGCAGCGTATCTTTTACACCAGCAATAATTACTTTTCAAAAAAACAAAATAAGTGTTCTCAAGAGTTTAACCTAACCTTAGACCCCTTTTCTTGAATTACTTCATTTATTAATAAGACGGGTCTAATGAGACGTCACTGAGCAATGCCCCGGAAATAATTCAATCCTATTGTTAGATTTGCAAGGTATTTTATTGATGTGGCACTGACTCGCCCATGGATTAAAAAAACATAAAAATAAATGTTTGGGTGGGTGGTTGGGGTAGATCAGCTTTAGTATTCTAGATTGTGGCTTCTATCAATGCAATCGTCTGCTTCATTTCCAATCCCCATCTATTTTCTTGTAAATGTATAACACACACACACACACACACACACACACACACACACACACACACACACACACACACACACACACACACACACACACACACACACACACACACACACACACACACACACACACACACACACACACACACACACACACACACACACACACACACACACACCCAGCACCAGTCAAAAGTTTGGACACACCTACTCATTCAAGGGTTTTTATTTTTGCTATTTTCTACATTGTAGAATAACGGTGAAGACATCAAAACAATAAAATAACACATATGGAATCATGTAGTAACCCCAAAAAAGTGTTAAACCAATCAAAATATATTTTAGCCACATGATGACTGCTTTGCACACTCTTAACATTCTCTCAACCAGCTTCACCTGGAATACTTTTTCAACAGTCTTGAAGGAGTTCTCACATATGCTGAGCACTTGTTGGCTGCTTTTCCTTCACTCTGTGGTCCAACTCATCCCAAGTCATCTTAATTAGGTTGAGGTCGGGTGATTGTGGAGGCCAGGTCATCTGATGCAGCACTCCATCACTCTCCTTCTTGGTCAAATAGCCCTTACACAGCCTGGAGGTGTGTTGGGCTGTTGTCCTGTTGAAAACTAATTGATAGTCCCACTAAGTGCAAACCAGATGGGATGGTGTATCGCTGCAGAATGCTGTGGTAGCGATGCTGGTTAAGTGTGCCTTGAATTCTAAATAAATCACAAACAGTGTCACTAGCAAAGCACCATCACTCATGAATGCTCATCAATGCTTCCCGGTGGGAAACACACATGTGGAGATCATCCGTTCACCTACTCTGCGTCTCACAAAGACATGGCAATTGGAACCAGAAATCTCAAATCAGACCAAAGGACAGATTTCCACCAGTCTAATGTCCATGGCTCATGTTTCTTGGCCCAAGCAAGTTTATTCTTCTCATTGGTGTCCTTTAGAAGTGGTTTCTTTGCAGCAATTTGACCACCAAGGCCTGATTCATGCAGTCTCCTCTGGGTCGTCCTTTCCTGTGGCGGTCCTCATGAGAGCCAGTTTAATCATAACTCTTGATGTTTTTTGCGACTGTACTTGAAGAAACGTTGAAAGGTCTTGACATTTTCCTGGATTGACTGACCTTCATGTCCTAAAGTAATGATGTACTGTCATTTCTCTTTGCTTATTTGAGCTGGTTTTTATTTATTTTTTTATTTTACTTATTTTACTAGGCAAGTCAGTTAAGAACAAATTCTTATTTTCAATGACGGCCTAGGAACAGTGGGTTAACTGCCTGTTCAAGGGCAGAAAGACAGATTTTGTACCTTGTCAGCTCGGGGGATTTGAACTTGCAACCTTTCAGTTACTAGTCCAATGCTCTAACCACTAGTCTACCCTGCCGCCCCAGGGGCGTCTTGCCACAATATGGACTTGGTCTTTTACCGAATAGGGCTTTTACCGAATAGGGCTTTTACCGAATAGAATCCCCTCCGGCTAGATACGAGGTCGTCAAGGTTCTCTTTAACAGCTTTGAGAAAATCCTTGTAGATTATGCTCTCCCATCCGGGGGGCTTCGACTTTTATAGGACTAACCCTGCCAGGAAGGCTCAGGCTATTGAGTGGTGCTGCTTCAGTGGGTCTCTGACAGCGTTCACCTTTTTTGTCTTGGCTGCGTAGACTACTTGCATTAGGCCTGTAAAACGGATAAGGACTTCTCCTTGGTGGGTGGGTCACTCAGGTGGGTGTCTAGGATATAGGGTTGGCAGTGTTCCTTCATAACAGGACAAAAAAATAAACAAACATTATATTTGTATGTCGTATCTCTGTGCAAAAGTGAAGACTCTCGCTCTGTCATTACTTCTGCTCACAGACACACATGGGCTCTGGCAATTGCAGACATTTTCCTATCTCACTCATCACACTTTTCCAATCACGCAAACACACGGACGCCTCATCTTCCAACACACCCGCACTCGCCACACACAGTGTTTTCTGAAAGAATTCAAACCCCTTGACTTTTTACACATTTTGTTATTATACAGCCTTATTCTAAAATGGATTAAATAGTTTTTCCCCTCAATCTAAACACAATAGCCCATAATGACATCACAATAGCCCATAATGACATCACAATAGCCCATAATGACATCACAATAGCCCATAATGACATCACAATATCCCATAATGGGGAAAAAAAAACTGAAATATATCGTTTACATTAGTATTCAGACCCTTTACTCAGTACTTTGTTGAAGCACCTTTGGCAGCGATTACAGCATCGAGTCTTCTTGGGTATGACGATACAAGCTAAGGCTAGGCAATATGCCAAAAGTCAGCCTCGAAACCTTAATGATTTGGAGAAGATCCGCAAAGAGGAGTGGGACAAAATCCCTCCTGAGATGTGTGCAAACCTGGTGGCCAACTACAAATACAAACTACAAATTTCCCTCATTAAAATGCAAATAAATTTCTAACATTTTTGTGTTTTTCTGGATTTTTTAGTTGTTATTCTGTCTCTCACTGTTCAAATAAACCTTCCATTAAAATTATAGACTGATAATGTTTTTGTCAGTGGGAAAACATACAAAATCAGCAGGTGATCAAATACTTTTTTCCATCACTGTAAATATATATATATATATTTATATATATATATATATTTTTCTTTCATTCAATAATTATCCTGCTATTAATCAAATAATGTTTAAAAGGTGCATATCTGCTTCACACTCAAGAACAAACCAAAGGCTTCAATGTTTCTCATTTATTGTCAGAAGTAGAACTCACCAATAAAATTTTAACTCCACTTTTTTATTTTCTAAACCTGTAAACCCTTACAAATCACGAGCACTATTTTATTTATTAATTTCTTGCAAGTCAATATGCATTATAACCGTTAGCCAAGTGGTACATCACAGTTGGGGTAGTTGTTTATAACTATTAGCCTAATGGTACATCACAGTTGAAGTTGGGGTAGTTGTTTATAACTATTAGCCTAATGGTACATCACAGTTGGGGTAGTTGTTTATAACTATTAGCCTAATGGTACATCACAGTTGGGTTAGTTGTTTATAACTGTTAACCTAATGGTACATCACAGTTGAAGTTGGGGTAGTTGTTTATAACTGTTAGCCTAATGGTATGTTGGGGTAGTTGTTTATAACTGTTAGCCTAATGGTACATCACAGTCGGGGTAGTTGTTTATAACTGTTAGCCTAATGGTACATCACAGTTGGGGTAGTTGTTTAACTGTTATCCTAATGGTACATCACAGTTGGGGTAGTTGTTTATAACTGTTAACCTAATGGTACATCACAGTTGAAGTTGGGGTAGTTGTTTATAACTGTTAGCCTAATGGTATGTTGGGGTAGTTGTTTATAACTGTTAGCCTAATGGTACATCACAGTCGGGGTAGTTGTTTATAACTGTTAGCCTAATGGTACATCACAGTTGGGGTAGTTGTTTAACTGTTATCCTAATGGTACATCACAGTTGGGGTAGTTGTTTAACTGTTATCCTAATGGTACATCACAGTTGGGGTAGTTGTTTAACTGTTATCCTAATGGTACATCACAGTTGGGGTAGTTGTTTAACTGTTAGCCTAATGGTACATCACAGTTGGGGTAGTTGTTTATAACTGTTAGCCTAATGGTACATCACAGTTGGGGTAGTTGTTTAACTGTTATCCTAATGGTACATCACAGTTGGGGTAGTTGTTTAACTGTTATCCTAATGGTACATCACAGTTGGGGTAGTTGTTTAACTGTTATCCTAATGGTACATCACAGTTGGGGTAGTTGTTTAACTGTTAGCCTAATGGTACATCACAGTTGGGTTAGTTGTTTATAACTATTAGCCTAATGGTACATCACAGTTGAAGTTGGGGTAGTTGTTTATAACTGTTAGCCTAATGGTACATCACAGTTGGGGTAGTTATTTATAACCGTACCTTGTCAACTCAGGGGTTTGAACGTGCAACCTTCCGTTTACTAGTCCAACGCTCTAACCACTAGGCTACGCTGACACTTTCTTACACACTTCAATTGCATCGATCCACCCGTTTGGTCTCTACTCTCGCTAAGAGAAATCAAGAGATTGTCATAAAAAGTTAATCACAATAATCCCTTTAGTTATGTACAAATTTCATTTCATTTTATCAGTTGATTTGGGGGGGGTGCACATTTTAGTTTCAACTAACCAATCACTTCAATATACACAATTGACAAGGTTACTTTACCAATGGCCAAGTGCAGACGATGTCCAAAACATTGCAGTCGGGTCCATTTGTTGATTTGAGCGGCTTTCACCACGTTCGCACCCCTATCCGTCGTAATGCAGACCTGTCTGTCTCGACTGAGTCCCCAGGAGGCCAGAGCATCAGGAGGCATGAGCCCCTCTGCTATAGATTCACCCATGTGGTCGTCGGGAAAGTTTGTTTGAAGGCATTTATTTAGACGATTCCGCTCTTTGTCAGTATAGTGGGTAGATTCCAGTCTTTGTCAGTATAGTGGGTAGATTCCAGTCTGTCAGTATAGTGGGTAGATTCCGCTCTTTGTCAGTATAGTGGGTAGATTCCAGTCTTTGTCAGTATAGTGGGTAGATTCCAGTCTTTGTCAGTATAGTGGGTAGATTCCAGTCTTTGTCAGTATAGTGGGTAGATTCCAGTCTTTGTCAGTATAGTGGGTAGATTCCAGTCTTTGTCAGTATAGTGGGTAGATTCCGCTCTGTCAGTATAGTGGGTAGATTCCGCTCTGTCAGTATAGTGGATAGATTCCAGTCTTTGTCAGTATAGTGGATAGATTCCAGTCGTTGTCAGTATAGTGGGTAGATTCCAGTCTTTTTCAGTATAGTGGGTAGATTCCAGTCTTTGTCAGTATAGTGGGTAGATTCCAGTCTTTGTCAGTATAGTGAGTAGATTCTGCTCTTTGTCAATATAGTTGGTAGATTCTGCTCTTTGTCAGTATAGTGGGTAGATTCCAGTCTTTGTCAGTATAGTGGGTTGATTCAAGTCTTTGTCAATATAGTGGGTAGATTCAAGTCTTTGTCAATATAGTGGGAAGATTCTGCTCTTTGTCAGTATAGTGGGTAGATTCCAGTCTTTGTCAGTATAGTGGGTAGATTCCACTCTGTCAGTATAGTGGGTAGATTCCAGTCTTTGTCAGTATAGTGGGTTGATTCAAGTCTTTGTCAATATAGTGGGTAGATTCCAGTCTTTTTCAGTATAGTGGGTAGATTCCGCTCTTTGTCAGTATAGTGGGTAGATTCCAGTCTTTGTCAGTATAGTGGGTAGATTCCGCTCTGTCAGTATAGTGGATAGATTCCAGTCTTTGTCAGTATAGTGGGTAGATTCCGCTCTTTGTCAGTGTAGTGGGTAGATTCCAGTCTTTGTCAGTATAGTGGGTAGATTCCGCTCTTTGTCAGTATAGTGGATAGATTCCAGTCTTTGTCAGTATAGTGGGTAGATTCCAGTCTTTGTCAGTATAGTGGATAGATTCCAATAGTGGATAGATTCCGCTCTTTGTCAGTATAGTGGATAGATTCCAGTCTTTGTCAGTATAGTGGGTAGATTCCAGTCTTTGTCAGTATAGTGGGTAGATTCCAGTCTTTGTCAGTATAGTGGGTAGATTCCGCTCTTTGTCAGTATAGTGGGTAGATTCCGCTCTTTGTCAGTATAGTGGGTAGATTCCGCTCTTTGTCAGTATAGTGGGTAGATTCCGCTCTTTGTCAGTATAGTGGGTAGATTCCGCTCTTTGTCAGTATAGTGGGTAGATTCCGCTCTTTGTCAGTATAGTGGGTAGATTCCGCTCTTTGTCAGTGGGTAGTGAGGCTAATACAAGACTCTGGCGTGCGACTAGACCACAGATCGGTATTAGTAACAAAAATATGGCAAATCTGTCTTGAGCAGTTCCTCAACATTTTCCCTACACTCGGCGTAGAGTTTACGCAGTGCGGTGTGAGAGAAATGTTTGCAGCCAGGGGAGCACGTACCTGGGGAACACGTACCTGGGGAACACGTACCTGGGGAACACGTACCTGGGGAACACGTACCTGGGGAACACGTACCTGGGGAACACGTACCTGGGGAACACGTACCTGGGGAACACGTACCTGGGGTCAATTCAATTGGTAAGCGTCTTGAAACCTTCCTTTTCGACTGTGCTAATTGGTAGCATGTCTTTAGCAATGTAATTCACAATAGCATGTGTGATGTCTTTTGTGTCTTTTCTATGTTTGCTCGCAGGGCATAAACGCTGTCAGTGTTGACTGCTTCGGGCGAACGTCCCTAGATTGTCTGGTGCTCGCAGGGCATAAACGCTGTCAGTGTTGACTGCTTCGGGCGAACGTTCCTAGATTGTCTGGTGCTCGCAGGGCATAAACGCTGTCAGTGTTGACTGCTTCGGGCGAACGTCCCTAGATTGTCTGGTGCTCGCAGGGCATAAACGCTGTCAGTGTTGACTGCTTCAGGCGAACGTCCCTAGATTGTCTGGTGCTCGCAGGGCATAAATGCTGTCAGTGTTGACTGCTTCGGGCGAACGTCCCTAGATTGGCTGGTGCTTGAGGGCATATTGTCACTTCTCCGCACGTTTCTGCTGCGTCATAGAGGTGAAATGACCTGCTGTACCTACATTTTCCCATAATGTGGATATAGAATAATTATCTAAATGTTTTTATATCGTTATTGAGGGAAGTAATTACATTTTATTGATATTGATTTATCGCCCAGCCCTGCTACAAGTTTATAACCTTAAGGAATAAGGTTTTGAAGTGTCCAAACTTTTGACTGGTATTACACATATATATATTTATACCTAAAGGGGTCGTAGAATTAAACATCAAACAGCTAAATAATCCACAGTATGGCCATCTTAAAACAATTCCAACCAATAAAATACAGCTAAATTTGGAGAGGACAGCATTCGGAAAATATTTAGACACCCCGACTTTTTCCAAATTTTGTTACATTACAGCCTTATTCTAAAATGGATTAAATTGTGTTTTTCCATCATCACAATAACCCCGAATGACAAAGCAAAAACATGTTTTTAGGAATTTGAACTGAAATACTATATTTACAGTGCCTTGCGAAAGTATTCGGCCCCCTTGAACTTTGCGACCTTTTGCCATATTTCAGGCTTCAAACATAAAGATATAAAACTGTATTTTTTTGTGAAAAATCAACAACAAGTGGGACACAATCATGAAGTGGAACGACATTTATTGGATATTTCAAACTTTTTAACAAATCAAAAACTGAAAAATTGGGCGTGCAAAATTATTCAGCCCCTTTACTTTCAGTGCAGCAAACTCTCTCCAGAAGTTCAGTGAGGATCTCTGAATGATCCAATGTTGACCTAAATGACTAATGATGATAAATACAATCCACCTGTGTGTAATCAAGTCTCTGTATAAATGCACCTGCACTGTGATAGTCTCAGAGGTCCGTTAAAAGCGCAGAGAGCATCATGAAGAACAAGGAAACACACCAGGCAGGTCCGAGATACTGTTGTGAAGAAGTTTAAAGCCAGATTTGGATACAAAAAGATTTCCCAAGCTTTAAAAATCCCAAGGAGCACTGTGCAAGCGATAATATTGAAATGGAAGGAGTATCAGACCACTGCAAATCTACCAAGACCTGGCCGTCCCTCTAAACTTTCAGCTCATATAAGGAGAAGACTGATCAGAGATGCAGCCAAGAGGCCCATGATCACTCTGGATGAACTGCAGAGATCTACAGCTGAGGTGGGAGACTCTGTCCATAGGACAACAATCAGTCGTATATTGCACAAATCTGGCCTTTATGGAAGAGTGGCAAGAAGGAAGCCATTTCTTAAAGATATCCATAAAAAGTGTTGTTTAAAGTTTGCCACAAGCCACCTGGGAGACACACCAAACATGTGGAAGAAGGTGCTCTGGTAAGATGAAACCAAAATTGAACTTTTTGGCAACAATGCAAAACATTATGTTTGGCGTAAAAGCAACACAGCTCATAACCCTGAACACACCATCCCCACTGTCAAACATGGTGGTGGCAGCATCATGGTTTGGGCCTGCTTTTCTTCAGCAGGGACAGGGAAGATGGTTAAAATTGATGGGAAGATGGATGGAGCCAAATACAGGACCATTCTGGAAGAAAACCTGATGGAGTCTGCAAAAGACCTGAGACTGGGACGGAGATTTGTCTTCCAACAAGACAATAAAGCAAAATCTACAATGGAATGGTTCAAAAATAAACATATCCAGGTGTTAGAATGGTGAATGCACCAATTTGTAAGTCGCTCTGGATAAGAGCGTCTGCTAAATGACTTAAATGTAATGTAAATGTAGAATGGCCAAGTCAAAGTCCAGACCTGAATCCAATCGAGAATCTGTGGAAAGAACTGAAAACTGCTGTTCACAAATGCTCTCCATCCAACCTCACTGAGCTCGAGCTGTTTTGCAAGGAGGAAGGGGGAAAAAAATCAGTCTCTCGATGTGCAAAACTGATAGACATACCCCAAGCGACTTACAGCTGTAATTGCAGCAAAAGGTGGCGCTACAAAGTATTAACTTAAGGGGGCTGAATAATTTTGCAGCCCAATTTTTCAGTTTTTGATATGTTAAAAAAGTTTGAAATATCCAATAAATGTCATTCCATTTCATGATTGTGTCCCACTTGTTGTTGATTCTTCACAAAAAAATACAGTTTTATATCTTTGTTTGAAGCCTGAAATGTGGCAAAAGGTCGCAAAGTTCAAGGGGGCCGAATACTTTCACAAGGCACTGTACATAAGTATTCAGACCCTTTACGCAGCACTTTGTTTAAGCACCTTTGGCAGTGATTACAGCCTCAAGCCTTCTTGGGTATGACGCTACAAGCTTGGCACACCTGTATTTGGGTAGCTTCTCCCATTCTTCTCTGCAGATCCTCTCATGCTCCGTCAGGTTGGATGGGGAGTGTCGCTGCACAGCTATTTTCAGGTCTCTCCAGAGGTGTTCAATCAGGTTCAAGTCCGGGCTCGGCTGGGCCACTCAAGGACATTCAGAGACTTGTCCTGAAGCCACTCCTTTGTTGTCTTGGCTGTGTGCTTAGGGTCATTGTCCTGTTGGAAGGTGAACCTTCGCCCCAGTCTGAGGTCCTGAGCGGTCTGGAGCAGGTTTTCATCAAGGATCTCTCTACACTTTGCTCCGTACATCTTTCCCTCGATCCTGACTAGTCTCCCAGTCCCTGCAACTGAAAAACTTCCCCACAGCATGATGCTGCCACCACCATGCTTCACCGTAGGGATGGAGCCACCATGCTTCACCGTAGGATTCGTACCAGGTTTACTCCTGACATGACGTTTGGCATTCAGGCCAAAGATTTCAATCTTGGTTTCATCAGACCAGAGAATCTTATTTCTCATGGTCTGAGAGTCCTTTAGGTGCCTTTTGGCAAACTCCAAGTGGACTGTCATGTGCCTTTTACTGACAAATGGCATCCGTCTGGCCACTCTATCATAAAGGCCTGATTGGTGGAGTGCTGCAGAGATGGTTCTCTTTCTGGAAGGTTCTCCCATTCCCACAGAGGATCTCTGTCAGTGACCATTGGCTTCTTGGTCATGTCCCTGACTAAGGCCCTTCTCCCCTGATTGCTCAGTTTGCCCAGGCAGGCAGCTCCAGGAAGATCAATCCAGCAAATGTATTTATAAGCCCTTTTTTACATCAGCAGATTTAAAATAACTGCCTTAATGTTGCTGGACGCCATGAAGAGTAGCTGCAACCTTGGCAGCTAATGGGCACCATAATAAATTCAAAATACAAAGTGCTGAACCCGAAACCCAGCATTAAACCCCAAACACCAAGCAATGGAGATGTAGAAGCATGTTGGCTAGGAAAAACTCCATAGAACGGCAGAAATCTAGAGAGGATTCTAGAGAGGATTCTAGAGAGGATTCTAGAGAGGATTCTAGAGAGGATTCTAGAGAGGATTCTAGAGAGGATTCTAGAGAGGATTCTAGAGAGGAATCTAGAGAGGAATCAGGCTCTAAGGGGTGGCCAGTTCTCTTCTGGTGGGTGGTGATTATAAGAGTACACGGCCATTTTAAGGCCAGGTTGTTCTTCAAGATGTTCATAGATTACCATCAGGGTCAAATAATAATCACAGTAGTTGTCGAGGGTGCAACAGGTCAGTACCTCGGGAGTAAATGTCAGTTGGCTTTTCATAGCTGAGCATTCAGAGGTCGAGACAGCAGGTGCGGTAGAGCGAGCGAGTCGAAAACAGCTGGTCTGGGACAAGGTGGCACGTCCGGTGAACAGATCAGGGTTCCCTAGCCACAGGCAGAATAGTTGAAACTGGAGCAGCATCACGACCAGGTGGACTGGGGACAGCCAGGAGTCATCAGGCCATGTAGTCCTGAGGCATGGTCCCAGGGCTCAGGTTCTCTGTGAGGGGAGGGAGAGAGAGAGAATTTGAGGGAGCATACTTAAATTGACACAGGACAAAGACGAGACAGGAGAATTAAGCCAGATATAACAGACTGACCCGAGCCCCCTGGCACATAGGCAGCTGTGGCCCGACCTCAACATCCTGGATAATAATAATAATAATAATATGTAGTATCCACACCCACCACAACCTCAACATCCTGGATAATAATAATATATAGTATCCACACCACACAACCTCAACATCCTGGATAATAATAATATGTAGTATCCACACCACCACAACCTCAACATCCTGGATAATAATAATATGTAGTATCCACACACACCACAACCTCAACATCCTGGATAATAATAATAATATGTAGTATCCACACCACCACAACCTCAACATCCTGGATAATAATAATATGTAGTATCCACACCACCACAACCTCAACATCCTGGATAATAATAATAATATATGTAGTATCACACCACCACAACCTCAACATCCTGGATAATAATAATATGTAGTATCCACACCACCACAACCTCAACATCCTGTAGTATCCACACCACCACAACCTCAACATCCTGGTATAATCAACATCCTGGATAATAATAATATGTAGTATCCACACCACCACAACCTCAACATCCTGGATAATAATAATATGTAGTATCCACACCACCACAACCTCAACATCCTGGATAATAATAATAATATGTAGTATCCACACCACCACAACCTCAACATCCTGGATAATAATAATAATATGGTAGTATCCACACCACCACCACAACCTCAACATCCTGGATCAACAATAATAATAATATGTAGTATCCACACCACCAC
>NC_060190.1:2750417-2842379 GCF_021184085.1 Oncorhynchus gorbuscha
ATGGAAGCTCAATGCATGGAAGCTCAATGCATGAAGCTCGAATGGAAGCTCAATGCATGGAAGCTCAATGCATGGAAGCTCAACGTATGGAAGTCAATGTATGGAAGCTCAATGCATGGAAGCTCAATGTACGGAAGCTCAATGCATGGAAGCTCAATGTACGAAGCTCAATGTACGGAAGCTCAATGCACGGAAGCTCAATGCACGGAAGCTCAACGTATAAAGCTCAATGTAGAAGCTCAATGTATGGAAGCTCAATGTACGGAAGCTCAATGTATGGAAGCTCAATGCATGGAAGTCAATGTGTACGGAAGCTCAATGTATGGAAGCTGTGGTAAGAAACGGAAGAAAAAACATCCTCAATCAAAACCATGTAGCAGAAAACTTTCGACGCACCCTCTCCTTTTCCACTCGCTCGACACACCCATTCGCCCACACTCCGGTCGCCATAAGGAGGGTATGGCTAGATGGAATCCGGAGCTTTCGTCAAATTAATGTCGAAGGTAGATTTTTGTTGCATTTTTGCTAACCCTAACCCATTTCCTAACTTTAACCTAGTTCTCCTAACCTGCTACAAAAAGTAAAATCTGACGTTAATTTGACAAAACTGGGTTCCTTCTAGCTATGACCAATGGCTCCAGAATGGCGCTGCGTCTTAGTGCTAGAGGCGTCACTACAGACCCTGGTTTCATTCCAGGCCGTATCATAACCGGCTGTAATTGGGAGTCCTATAGGGCGGCGCACAATTTACCAGCGTCGTCGGGTTAGGGTTTGGCCGGGGTAGAACGTCATTGTAAATACGAATTTGTTCTAAACGGACTTGCCTAGTTTAAATAAATGTTAAATAAAATATAATACATAAAATACCCATATTGAGCTGCAGATACCTTCCCGGTTCTACAATCTATAGACTGCCGAGGTGATAGACGAGATCACAAGAAGTCTCGCGATTGTCTTTGCAGTGCTCCGGTCCTCGGGTCCCGTCCCGTTGCTTTGTGTGCTCGACTATGTGCTGCTCTCTCTCCTCATCTACAGACCAGACTTCACACCCTGTACCACGTCGAGGGGCCAGTGCGCGACCATGGAAGCGAACAAAGAGGTAAACGAAAAAAACGTTAGTTAAGAAATTAAACATTTAAAACCGGCCGGATGTTATTGTGAATAGAACAGTTTGTACTTTCAGCGGAGGGGCTTCCTCTTTCTTCTTTCCGGTAACAAATCGACTAAAACAGCTGGTATGTTAGTTAACCGATGTCATTTTACTGTTATAGCCTGTGTGTGGCCACAAGTTATTTGAGATTAATCGCGATTTATAAAATGCGTCTGCGGGGATTGGGAAATGGGGAATACACAGTGATCTCAACATAGACGTTAAGAGGAAGGGGAGAGAGAAAAGAGAATACGTGTACAGTCGGAAGCGGGAGTTACTGGCGATATCTTGGCAGGACAGGCCCTGGATGATTGCAGGAAACCGCAGTGGAAGGAAGGAGAGAGGAGAGAGAGTGGTTGTGTTTGAGAGAGAGAGAGAGACAGCCTAAAGTGAGGGGAAAGAGAGAGTGATTGTGTTTGAGAGAGAGAGAGAGAGACAGCCTAAAGAGAGGGGAAAGAGAGAGTGATTGTGTTTGAGAGAGCCAGCCTAAAGAGAGGGGAAAGAGAGAGTGATTGTGTTTGAGAGAGAGAGAGAGAGGGGAGAGAGGGGTAGCCTAAAGAGAGAGTGATTGTGTTTGAGAGAGAGAGAGGGGAGAGAGGGGTAGCCTAAAGAGAGTGATTGTGTTAGAGAGAGAGAGAGAGAGAGAGAGAGAGAGAGAGAGAGAGAGAGAGAGAGAGAGAGAGGGATCCACCACATCATTTCAAAGTGGACATGTGGGTAATATTTGGTTGAGACATCGATAATCAGGGGACAGTTTATATGATATTGTGGCTCCATGGAAAACCTTCAGAATTAAACAAAGAACGGAACATTGGATGAATCGGGAAATCCCTGAGGCCATTAAATCAAGACTATAACAGAACCAAAGAGGAAGATGCTTTCACTAGACACATAACCCGAAGGATGTACTGGAGGGTCAGGTCGGGTCCTAGGTTATTACTCCAAGATGGATGTACTGGAGGGGAGGGTCCTAGGTTATTACTCCAGATGGATGTACTGGAGGGGAGGGGAGGGTCCCAGGTTATTACTCCAAGATGGATGTACTGGAGGGGAGGGTCCTAGGTTATGACTCCAAGATGGATGTACTGGAGGGGAGGGTCCTAGGTTATTACTCCAAGATGGATGTACTGGAGGGGAGGGTCCTAGGTTATGACTCCAAGATGGATGTACTGGAGGGAGGGTCCTAGGTTATTACTCTAAGATGGATGTACTGGAGGGGAGGGTCCTAAGTTATTACTCCAAGATGGATGTACTGGAGGGGAGGGGAGGGTCCTAGGTTATTACTCTAAGATGGATGTACTGGAGGGGAGGGTACTAGGTTATTACTCCAAGATGGATGTACTGGAGCGGAGGGTCCGAGGTTATTACTCCAGATGGATGTACTGGAGGGGAGGGTCGGGGTCCTAGGTTATTACTCCAAGATGGATGTACTGGCGGGGAGGGTCCTAGGTTATTACTCCAGATGGATGTACTGGAGGGGGGAGGGTCCCAGGTTATTACTCCAGATGGATGTACTGGAGGGGAGGGTCCTCGGTTATTACTCCAGATGAATGTACTGAAGGGGAGGGTCCTAGGTTATTACTCCAAGATGGATGTACTGGAGGGGAGGGTCCTAGGTTATTACTCTAAGATGGATGTACTGGAGGGGAGGGTCCTAGGTTATTACTCTAAGATGGATGTACTGGAGGGAGGGTCCTAAGTTATTACTCCAAGATGGATGTACTGGAGGGGAGGGAGGGTCCTCGGTTATTACTCCAGATGAATGTACTGGAGGAGGGGTCCTCGGTTATTACTCCAAGATGGGATGTACTGGAGGGGAGGGTCCTAGGTTATTACTCCAAGATGGATGTACTGGAGGGGAGGGTCCTCGGTTATTACTCCAGATGAATGTACTGGAGGGAGGGTCCTAGGTTATTACTCCAAGATGGATGTACTGGAGGGGAGGGTCCTAGGTTATTACTCTAAGATGGATGTACTGGAGGGGAGGGTCCTAGGTTATTACTCTAAGATGGATGTACTGGAGGGGAGGGTCCTAAGTAATTACTCCAAGATGGATGTACTGGAGGGAGGGAGGGTCCTCGGTTATTACTCCAGATGAATGTACTGGAGGGAGGGTCCTCGGTTATTACTCCAAGATGGATGTACTGGAGGGGAGGGTCCTAGGTTATTACTCCAAGATGGATGTACTGGAGGGGAGGGTCCTCGGTTATTACTCCAGATGAATGTACTGGAGGGGAGGGTCCTCGGTTATTACTCCAAGATGGATGTACTGGAGGGTCGGGTCGGGTCCTAGGTTATTACTCCAGATGGATGTACTGGAGGGGAGGGTCCTAGGTTATTACTCCAAGATGGATGTACTGGAGGGGAGAGGAGGGTCCCAGGTTATTACTCCAGATGGATGTACTGGAGGGGAGGGGAGGGTCCTAGGTTATTACTCCAAGATGGATGTACTGGAGGGGAGGGGAGGGTCCTAGGTTATTACTCCAGATGAATGTACTGGAGGGGAGGGTCCTAGGTTATTACTCCAAGATGGATGTACTGGAGGGGAGAGGAGGGTCCTGGTTATTACTCCAGATGGATGTACTGGAGGGAGAGTCCTAGGTTATTACTCCAGATGGATGTACGGGAGGGAGGGTCCTAGGTTATTACTCCAAGATGGATGTACTGGAGGGGAGGGTCCTCGGTTATTACTCCAAGATGGATGTACTGGAGGGGAGGGGAGCGTCAAGGTTATTACTCCAGATGGATGTACTGGAGGGGAGGGTCCTCGGTTATTACTCCAAGATGGATGTACTGGAGGGGAGGGTCCAAGGTTATTACTCCAGATGGATGTACTGGAGGGGTGGGGAGGGTCCTCGGTTATTACTCCAGATGAATGTACTGGAGGGAAGGGTCCTAGGTTATTACTCCAAGATGGATGTACTGGAGGGGAGGGGAGGGTCCTCGGTTATTACTCCAGATGAATGTACTGGAGGGGAGGGTCCTAGGTTATTACTCCAGATGGATGTACTGGAGGGGAGGGTTTGAGGTTATTACTCCAAGATGGATGTACTGGAGGGGAGGGTCCTAGGTTATGACTCCAAGATGGATGTACTGGAGGGGAGGGGAGGGTCCTAGGTTATTACTCCAGATGAATGTACTGGAGGGGAGGGTTCTAGGTTATTACTCCAAGATGGATGTACTGGAGGGGAGGGTCCTAGGTTATTACTCTAAGATGGATGTACTGGAGGGTCGGGTCGGGTCCTAGGTTATTACTCCAAGATGGATGTACTGGAGGGGAGGGTCCTAGGTTATTACTCCAAGATGGATGTACTGGAGGGGAGGGTCCTAGGTTATTACTCCATATGGATGTACTGGAGGGGAGGGTCCTAGGTTATTACTCCATGATGGATGTACTGGAGGGGAGAGGAGGGTCTTAGGTTATTACTCCAAGATGGATGTACTGGAGGGGAGAGGAGGGTCCTAGGTTATTACTCCAAGATGGATGTACTGGAGGGGAGAGGAGGGTCCTAGGTTATTACTCCAAGATGGATGTACTGGAGGGGAGGGTCCTAGGTTATTACTCCAAGATGGATGTACTGGAGGAGGGTCCTAGGTTATTACTCCAGATGGATGTACTGGAGGGAGGGTCCTAGGTTATTACTCCAAGATGGATGTACTGGAGGGGAGGGTCCTAGGTTATGACTCCAGATGGATGTACTGGAGGGGATGGGAGGGTCCTAGGTTATTACTCTAAGATGGATGTACTGGAGGGTCGGGTCGGGTCCTAGGTTATTACTCCAAGACGGATGTACTGGAGGGGAGGGTCCTAGGTTATTACTCCAGAATCTCAATTCAATGGCTCAGACACAAGAGGCATGTGGCAGGGTCTACAGTCAATCACGGACTACAAGATGAAATCCAGCCCAGTCACGGACCAGGATGTCTTGCTCCCAGGCAGACTAAATAACTTTTTTGCCCGCTTTGAGGACAATACAGTGCCACTGACACGGCCTGCAACGGAAACATGCAGTCTCTCCTTCACTGCAGCCGAGGTGAGTAAGACATTTAAACGTGTTAACCCTCGCAAGGCTGCAGGCCCAGACGGCATCCCCAGCCGCGCCCTCCGAGCATGCGCAGACCAGCTGGCCGGTGTGTTTACGGACATATTCAATCAATCCCTATACCAGTCTGCTGTTCCCACATGCTTCAAGAGGGCCACCATTGTTCCTGTTCCCAAGAAAGCTAAGGTAACTGAGCTAAACGACTACCGCCCCGTAGCACTCACTTCCGTCATCATGAAGTGCTTTGAGAGACTAGTCAAGGACCATATCACCTCCACCCTACCTGACACCCTAGACCCACTCCAATTTGCTTACCGCCCAAATAGGTCCACAGACGATGCAATCTCAACCACACTGCACACTGCCCTAACCCACCTGGACAAGAGGAATACCTATGTGAGAATGCTGTTCATCGACTACAGCTCGGCATTCAACACCATAGTACCCTCCAAGCTCGTCATCAAGCTCGAGACCCTGGGTCTCGACCCCGCCCTGTGCAACTGGGTACTGGACTTCCTGACGGGCCGCCCCCAGGTGGTGAGGGTAGGCAACAACATCTCCTCCCCGCTGATCCTCAACACGGGGGCCCCACAAGGGTGCGTTCTGAGCCCTCTCCTGTACTCCCTGTTCACCCACGACTGCGTGGCCACGCACGCCTCCAACTCAATCATCAAGTTTGCGGACGACACAACAGTGGTAGGCTTGATTACCAACAACGACGAGACGGCCTACAGGGAGGAGGTGAGGGCCCTTGGAGTGTGGTGTCAGGAAAATAACCTCACACTCAACGTCAACAAAACTAAGGAGATGATTGTGGACTTCAGGAAACAGCAGAGGGAACACCCCCTATCCACATCGATGGAACAGTAGTGGAGAGGGTAGCTAGTTTTAAGTTCCTCGGCATACACATCACAGACAAACTGAATTGGTCCACTCACACTGACAGCGTCGTGAAGAAGGCGCAGCAGCGCCTATTCAACCTCAGGAGGCTGAAAAAATTCGGCTTGTCACCAAAAGCACTCACAAACTTCTACAGATGCACAATCGAGAGCATCCTGGCGGGCTGTATCACCGCCTGGTACGGCAACTGCTCCGCCCTCAACCGTAAGGCTCTCCAGAGGGTAGTGAGGACTGCACAACGCATCACCGGGGGCAAACTACCTGCCCTCCAGGACACCTACACCACCCGTTGTTACAGGAAGGCCATAAAGATCATCAAGGACATCAACCACCCGAACCACTGCCTGTTCACCCCGCTATCATCCAGAAGGCGAGGTCAGTACAGGTGCATCAAAGCTGGGACCGAGAGACTGAAAACAGCTTCTATCTCAAGGCCATCAGACTGTTAAATAGCCACCACTAACATTGAGTGGCTGCTGCCAACACACTGTCATTGACACTGACCCAACTCCAGCCATTTTAATAATGGGAATTGATGGAAATGATGTAAATATATCACTAGCCACTTTAAACAATGCTACCTTATATAATGTTACTTACCCTACATTATTCATCTCATATGCATATGTATATACTGTACTCTACAACATCGACTGCATCCTTATGTAACACATGTATCACTAGCCACTTTAACTATGCCACTTTGTTTACTTTGTCTACACACTCATCTCATATGTATATACTGTACTCGATACCATCTACTGTATGCTGCTCTGTACCATCACTCATTCATATATCCTTATGTACATGTTCCTTATCCCCTTACACTGTGTATAAGACAGTAGTTTTTTTTGGAATTGTTAGTTAGATTACTTGTTGGTTATCACTGCATTGTCGGAACTAGAAGCACAAGCATTTCGCTACACTCGCATTAACATCTGCTAACCATGTGTATGTGACAAATAAAATTTGATTTGATTTAGATTTGATTTGATTTGATTCAGATGGATGTACTGGAGGGGAGGGTCCTAGGTTATTACTCCAGATGGATGTACTGGAGGGGAGGGGAGGGTCCTAGGTTATTACTCCAAGATGGATGTACTGGAGGGGAGGGGAGGGTCCTCGGTTATTACTCCAGATGAATGTACTGGAGGGGAGGGTCCTAGGTTATTACTCCAAGATGGATGTACTGGAGGGGAGGGGAGGGTCCAAGGTTATAATAATAATAATAATATATGCCATTTAGCAGACGCTTTTATCCAAAGCGACTTACAGTCATGTGTGCATACATTCTACGTATGGGTGGTCCCGGGGATCGAACCCACTACCCTGGCGTTACAAGCGCCATGCTCTACCAACTGAGCTACAGAAGGACCATTACTCCAGATGGATGTACTGGAGGGGAGGGTCCTGGTTATTACTCCAGATGAATGTACTGGAGGGGAGGGTCCTAGGTTATTACTCCAAGATGGATGTACTGGAGGGGGTTAGGGTTCGAGGTTATTACTCCAAGATGGATGTACTGGAGAGGAGGGTACGAGGTTATTACTCCAAGATGGATGTACTGGAGGGGAGGGTCCTAGGTTATTACTCCAGATGGATGTACTGGAGGGGAGGGTCCTAGGTTATTACTCCAAGATGGATGTACTGGAGGGGAGAGGAGGGTCCTAGGTTATTACTCCAGATGGATGTACTGGAGGGGAGAGGAGGGTCCTAGATTATTACTCCAAGATGGATGTACTGGAGGGGAGGGGAGGGTCCTCGGTTATTACTCCAGATGAATGTACTGGAGGGGAGGGTCCTAGGTTATTACTCCAAGATGGATGTACTGGAGGGGAGGGTTCGAGGTTATTACTCCAAGATGGATGTACTGGAGAGGAGGGTACGAGGTTATTACTCCAAGATGGATGTACTGGAGGGGAGGGTCCTAGGTTATTACTCCAGATGGATGTACTGGAGGGGAGGGTCCTAGGTTATTACTCCAAGATGGATGTACTGGAGGGGAGAGGAGGGTCCTAGGTTATTACTCCAGATGGATGTACTGGAGGGGAGAGGAGGGTCCTAGATTATTACTCCAAGATGGATGTACTGGAGGGGAGAGGAGGGTTCGAGGTTATTACTCCAAGATGAATGTACTGGAGGGGAGAGGAGGGTCCGAGGTTATTACTCCAAGATGGATGTACTGGAGGGGAGGGTCCTAGGTTATTACTCCAAGATGCATGTACTGGAGGGGATGGTCCCTGTGGTGGGACCTGTATTGGGACCTGTATTGGGACCTGTATTGGGACCTGTATTAGGACCTGTATTGGGACCTGTATTGGGACAAAGTTTTGTGACGTTTTGATCTTCGGGCAGGTTTTTGGGGGCTGTTCACGCACACAGAATGTTTTATTGAGGCAAGTTGAGGTTCGGTAGCCGAAGTCTATGCCCCTTCGTCCGTCATTGGTCAAGAGCACTACTCCTAGTAGGACTGGGAACTATGGACGTGATTCTTCAACTAAGTGTTTGTTGTTATTCAACAAGAGACGACTGGTTTTCATGTTGTTATTCAAACAAGAACCCAGAGTGACTAGTTTTCATGCAAGTTTTTCCACTTGAGAATTACTGCCCCAATTGTAGATGTAAAAATGCGCGACTAAGACCTTGCAAAAAACATCAGAGTGATTTTCAGATTTCTTGATTTATCTTAGATTAATTCGGACTATTTTAAGAAAGTGTTACTGGCTGTGTTGTCTCAAGAGGGACAAACAGTGATATTGCTGCTTTTTTTTGTTCTCGTTTTTTAAAGCAAAGGTTCTTTTGAAGGAGTATGCAAGCACAGACATTCACTTCCTACTAGGAGCAGTAAGAACCCAGTCTGAGTGTTCTGATGGGGGGAGATGCTCTACTAGGAGCAGTAAGAACCCAGTCTGAGTGTTCTGATGGGGGGAGATGCTCTACTAGGAGCAGTAAGAACCCAGTCTGAGTGTTCTGATGGGGGGAGATGCTCTACTAGGAGCAGTAAGAACCTAGTCTGAGTGTTCTGCCGCTGGGGGGGGGTGCTCTACTAGGAGCAGTAAGAACCTAGTCTGAGTGTTCTGCCGCTGGGGGGGGAATGCTCTACTAGGAGCAGTAAGAACCCAGTCTGAGTGTTCTGCCGCTGGGGGGGGGATGCTCTACTAGGAGCAGTAAGAACCCAGTCTGAGTGTTCTGCCGCTGGGGGGAATGCTCTACTAGGAGCAGTAAGAACCCAGTCTGAGTGTTCTGCCGCTGGGGGGATGCTCTACTAGGAGCAGTAAGAACCCAGTCTGAGTGTTCTGCCGCTGGGGGGATGCTCTACTAGGAGCAGTAAGAACCCAGTCTGAGTGTTCTGCTGGGGGGGGCAGTAAGTGCTCTACTAGGAGCAGTAAGAACCCAGTCTGAGTGTTCTGCCGCTGGGGGGTGCTCTACTAGGAGCAGTAAGAACCCAGTCAGTCTGAGTGTTCTGCCGCTGGGGGGGGTGCTCTACTAGGAGCAGTAAGAACCCAGTCTGAGTGTTCTGCTGGGGGGGTGCTCTACTAGGGGCAGTGAGAACCCAGTCTGAGTGTTCTGCCGCTGGGGGGAATGCTCTACTAGGAGCAGTAAGAACCTAGTCTGAGTGTTCTGCCGCTGGGGGGAATGCTCTACTAGGAGCAGTAAGAACCTAGTCTGAGTGTTCTGCCGCTGGGGGGAATGCTCTACTAGGAGCAGTAAGAACCTAGTCTGAGTGTTCTGCCGCTGGGGGGAATGCTCTACTAGGAGCAGTAAGAACCCAGTCTGAGTGTTCTGCTGGGGGGGGTGCTCTACTAGGGGCAGTGAGAACCTGATCTGAGTGTTCTGCTGGGGGAGATGCTCTACAAGGAGCAGTAAGAACCTAGTCTGAGTGTTCTGCTGCTGGGGGGGGGGGGTGCTCTACTAGGAGCAGTAAGAACCTAGTCTGAGTGTTCTGCTGGGGGGTGCTCTATCTAGGGGCAGTGAGAACCCAGTCTGAGTGTTCTGCTGGGGGAGGGGGTGCTCTACTAGGAGCAGTGAGAACCCAGTCTGAGTGTTCTGCTGCTGGGGGGGGATGCTCTACTAGGAGCAGTGAGAACCCAGTCTGAGTGTTCTGCTGCTGCTGGGGGGAGATGCTCTAGAGGAAACACTTCCTGGTTCTTCCCCAATATTTGGAACCAAGTACTGATCACCACAACCCACAAAAGTGGATACAGCATCCCTGGGAAAACCCTCTGCATTAACAGCAACCCTGGGAAAACCCTCTGCCTTAACAGCAACCCTGGGAAAACCCTCTGCCTTAACAGCAACCCTGGGAAAACCCTCTGCATTAACAGCAACCCTGGGAAAACCCGCTGCATTAACAGCAACCCTGGCAAAACCCTCTGCATTAACAGCAACCCTGGGAAAACCCTCTGCCTTAACAGCAACCCTGGGAAAACCCTCTGCATTAACAGCAACCCTGGGAAAACCCTCTGCATTAACAGCAACCCTGGGAAAACCCTCTGCATTAACAGCAACCCTGGGAAAACCCTCTGCATTAACAGCAACCCTGGGAAAACCCTCTGCCTTAACAGCAACCCTGGGAAAACCCTCTGCCTTAACAGCAACCCTGGGAAAACCCTCTGCCTTAACAGCAACCCTGGGAAAACCCTCTGCATTAACAGCAGACATTTCCTCAGTCAAAACAATGTACTGAGCAAAAGTCAAATGTCCCGTTTTACCAAATTACCGTACGACAGACCACGTATTCACCCTGCACACTCTAATTGTCAAACAAACAAAAACAAAGGCAAAGTCTCATGTTTTGTTGTTTTCAAAAAAGCGTTTGACTCAGTTTGGCATGAGGGTCTGCTATATAAATGGATGGAAAGTGGTGTTTGGGGGGGAAAAGCGTACGACTTTATAAAATCCTCTGTTTAACAGCATAAAAAACAGAATAATACAGAGCAGAAATAGACCGATACCCGCTAATGATCAAAATCCAGAAAAGAGTCATTCTATTCTACAACCACCTATAAAAGGAAGTGATTCCCAAACCTTCCATAACAAACCTATCACCTACAGAGAGATGAACCTGGAGAAGAGTCCCTGGTCCTGGGGCCCTGTTCACAAACGCAAACAGACCCCACAAGAGCACCAGGACAGCAACACAATTAGACCCAACCAACCGAATCATGAGAAAACCAAAAGATCATTATCAGACAAACTGGAAAGTTATTTGGCCCTAAACAGAGAGTACACAGTGGCAGAATACCTGACCACTGTGACCTACCCAAACGTATGGAAAGCTCTGACTATGTACAGACTCAGTGAGCATAGCCTTGAGAGAGAGAGAGAGAGAGAGAGAGAGAGAGAGGTGGGTCAGTGAATGGTTACATTGTGTTCAACAGGAGCTGTATACTCTGTCTACTGTATAAATTAATGTTGTTTGTAGAGTGTGTGTGGTTGGGTGGGTGGGTGGGAGAGGCGGAGGAGTATTTCAGTAGTTGGTGGTGTTAGAGGTAAAACAGTCAGACATTATTCATCCTATAGCACATAACCCAACATGTTCAGGTGGACTAGAACCCAACAAGTTCAGGTGGACTAGAACCCAACAAGTTCAGGTGGACTAGAACCCAACAAGTTCAGGTGGACTAGAACCCAACAAGTTCAGGTGGACTTGAACCCAACATGTTCAGGTGGACTAGAACCCAACATGTTCAGGTGGACTAGAACCAAACATGTTCAGGTGGACTAGAACCCAACAAGTTCAGGTGGACTAGAACCCAACAAGTTCAGGTGGACTAGAACCCAACATGTTCAGATGGACTAGAACCCAACATGTTCAGGCGGACTAGAACCCAACATGTTCAGGTGGACTAGAACCCAACATGTTCAGGCGGACTAGAACCCAACATGTTCAGGTGGACTAGAACCCAACATGTTCAGATGGACTAGAACCCAACATGTTCAGGCGGACTAGAACCCAACATGTTCAGGGGGACTAGAACCCAACATGTTCAGGCGGACTAGAACCCAACATGTTCAGGCGGACTAGAACCCAACATGTTCAGGCGGACTAGAACCCAACATGTTCAGGTGGACTAGAACCCAACATGTTCAGGTGGACTAGAACCCAACATGTTCAGGTGGACTAGAACCCAACATGTTCAGGTGGACTAGAACCCAACATGTTCAGGCAGACTAGAACCCAACATGTTCAGGTGGACTAGAACCCAACATGTTCAGGTGGACTAGAACCCAAAATGTTCAGGCGGACTAGCCTGTCTGTCGGCTATGTCTGTCTCTCACTGTCTGTCGATCTGTCGGTATGTCCGTCTGTCTGTCAGCTATGTCTGTCTGTCTGCCTACAGCGTGGAAAAATACTTCAGATTGAGCTATGAGCTGAATTTTTACTAAATATTTTTACTAAATATTTTATATACAATGTTATTTATTCTTATATATTATACAATTTGTCTATCTAAATTATTTATTTCATAGCCATATTAAAATATATTAAAACATGATTTCATATTATAAGTCTGTGTTTAAATGACCTATAACGTGACAAAGCTTCTCCTTGCTGCCTGGTATTTTTGGCAGCTGACTGGTGGTAGCTATTAAAGTACTGTATTTATGTCCTGTGGGTTTGAAATAGCACATAGAGAGAGAGAGAACAGCTGAAAAGCAGAACCCGAGACAGAGCTGCAATTCCTTTCAAAGTATAGATATATATATAAAAAATTTGAAACTCTTATTCAAGGTTTCAAAGACCTGCCTGATGAGAATAGGCTACTCGTACTGTTGGGGAGAACAGAGAGCTTTCTGCCATACATTGCTGCCTGCCATGAAATGAGGGACACTGTCTGACAGACAATGTCCTCTATTCCATTGTCATTGTCCATTGTATGGTTATTTTGACCCGTAAACAGGGCACATTTGAAAAAGAGACCTAGGGCTCAGTATGTCTTCCCTGTTAAAATAAATAAAATTAGGCCCTGTGAGTGTTTAAAATAGAACTCTCCCCTGACGAGACACACAGAGAGAGACACAGAGAGAGAGAGGTCAGAGAGGGTTGGTTGAGTTCAGGTTTCTTCACAGCAGTCTGTGAGTTTAACACCCTGATCCTATCCACTGCTGTTCCCACGGACCATTTCTGATATACACATTAATCAACCATAGTAGGACTGCCTCTCTGGCCTTCTGTCTTCCTGTGTGTCCTGGAGAGCTACCCTCCTGTAGGTCTGAGTAGGGCTGCCTCTCTGGCCTTCTGTCTTCCTGTGTGTCCTGGAGAGCTACCCTCCTGTAGGTCTGAGTAGGGCTGCCTCTCTGGCCTTCTCTCTTCCTGTGTGTCCCGGAGAGCTACCCTCCTGTAGGTCTGAGCAGGGCTGCCCAACCCTGTTCCTGGAGAGCTACCCTCCTGTAGGTTTGAGCAGGGCTGCCCAACCCTGTTCCTGGAGAGCTACCCTCCTGTAGGTTTGAGCAGGGCTGCCCAACCCTGTTCCTGGAGAGCTACCCTCCTGTAGGTCTGAGCAGGGCTGCCCAACCCTGTTCCTGGAGAGCTACCCTCCTGTAGGTTTGAGCAGGGCTGCCCAACCCGGTTCCTGGAGAGCTACCCTCCTGTTGGTTTGAGCAGGGCTGCCCAACCCTGTTCCTGGAGAGCTACCCTCCTGTAGGTCTGAGCAGGGCTGCCCAACCCTGTTCCTGGAGAGCTACCCTCCTGTAGGTTTGAGCAGGGCTGCCCAACCCTGTTCCTGGAGAGCTACCCTCCTGTAGGTTTGAGCAGGGCTGCCCAACCCTGTTCCTGGAGAGCTACCCTCCTGTAGGTCTGAGTAGGGCTGCCTCTCTGGCCTTCTCTCTTCCTGTGTGTCCCGGAGAGCTACCCTCCTGTAGGTCTGAGCAGGGCTGCCCAACCCTGTTCCTGGAGAGCTACCCTCCTGTAGGTTTGAGCAGGGCTGCCCAACCCTGTTCCTGGAGAGCTACCCTCCTGTAGGTTTGAGCAGGGCTGCCCAACCCTGTTCCTGGAGAGCTACCCTCCTGTAGGTCTGAGCAGGGCTGCCCAACCCTGTTCCTGGAGAGCTACCCTCCTGTAGGTTTGAGCAGGGCTGCCCAACCCGGTTCCTGGAGAGCTACCCTCCTGTTGGTTTGAGCAGGGCTGCCCAACCCTGTTCCTGGAGAGCTACCCTCCTGTAGGTCTGAGCAGGGCTGCCCAACCCTGTTCCTGGAGAGCTACCCTCCTGTAGGTTTGAGCAGGGCTGCCCAACCCTGTTCCTGGATAGCTACCCTCCTGTAGGTTTGAGCAGGGCTGCCCAACCCTGTTCCTGGAGAGCTACCCTCCTGTAGGTCTGAGCAGGGCTGCCCAACCCTGTTCCTGGAGAGCTACCATCCTGTAGGTTTGAGCAGGGCTGCCCAACCCTGTTCCTGGAGAGCTACCCTCCTGTAGGTCTGAGCAGGGCTGCCCAACCCTGTTCCTGGAGAGCTACCCTCCTGTAGGTTTGAGCAGGGCTGCCCAACCCTGTTCCTGGAGAGCTACCCTCCTGTTGGTTTGAGCAGGGCTGCCCAACCCTGTTCCTGGAGAGCTACCCTCCTGTAGGTCTGAGCAGGGCTGCCCAACCCTGTTCCTGGAGAGCTACCCTCCTTTAGGTTTGAGCAGGGCTGCCCAACCCTGTTCCTGGAGAGCTACCCTCCTGTTGGTTTGAGCAGGGCTGCCCAACCCTGTTCCTGGAGAGCTACCTCCTGTAGGTTTGAGCAGGGCTGCCCAACCCTGTTCCTGGAGAGCTACCCTCCTGTAGGTTTGAGCAGGGCTGCCCAACCCTGTTCCTGGAGAGCTACCCTCCTGTTGGTTTGAGCAGGGCTGCCCAACCCTGTTCCTGGAGAGCTACCCTCCTGTAGGTTTGAGCAGGGCTGCCCAACCCTGTTCCTGGAGAGCTACCCTCCTGTAGGTTTGAGCAGGGCTGCCCAACCCTGTTCCTGGAGAGCTACCCTCCTGTAGGTTTGAGCAGGGCTGCCCAACCCTGTTCCTGGAGAGCTACCCTCCTGTAGGTTTGAGCAGGGCTGCCCAACCCTGTTCCTGGAGAGCTACCCTCCTGTAGGTTTGAGCAGGGCTGCCCAACCCTGTTCCTGGAGAGCTACCCTCCTGTAGGTTTGAGACTTCAGGTAGGCCTCAGGTAGACCTCAGGTAGACCTCAGGTAGACCTCAGGTAGGCTTCAGGTAGACCTCAGGTACGCTTCAGGTAGACCTCAGGTACGCTTCAGGTAGACCTCAGGTAGGCCTCAGGTAGACCTCAGGTAGGCCTCAGGTAGACCTCAGGTAGGCCTCAGGTAGACCTCAGGTAGGCCTCAGTTATGGTGGTACCATACGGTTTTTGAACTAAGAAATCTGCTCGGCTGCTATACTGTATCATTTAAATCCCAGCAGTTTTGATTTGACCATGGAGGGACTCTGTAGCCTATGAAACGATCTGTGTTTGAAAACGTGGAGCCTCTGACAAATACGTTTTGGATTCCTTGTTTTATGGTTGCTTTGGCAGCGCGTCTGATGGCGGCATCACCTGTATACAGCCTCAAGGCAAGTTTTGAATTGGATTACGAATTCATATGTACAGGTATATATTTATACATGGGCTGGGAGTTTTTCCTGATCACTAACCACTAACTCTACCAGGTGTTTAGACACAGTTTATGTGTGTTGTTGTGACTCCTGGATTCTTTTCACCTGTTGTCTCTCAGGTGTTGTCGTCGGCAACCAGGAAGTGTTTCCCTTAGTGACCGTTGGGCCATGGAGCTGAGATAACTCCGCCCCCTCTGCTGTGGTAACCATGGGAACGTCCCGATGCTTCCGTTTGGCGTTCCTGCTGGGGTCTGTGTTAATGGTCCTGCTCATCATCCTCTATTGGGACGACGTGGGAGCGCTCAATCTCTACCCCCACGACCCTCATGACCTTTACCCCCATGACCCTCACCCCCACCCCACCTCACCCAGCTCCTCCACACCTACCAAACCCCCACCCAGGGACACAGAGGAGCAAGCGACCCACAAACCCCCCAGAACCACAGAGCCTGACTGGCCTGGAGAGGGGAGGAGGGCAACCCCCAAACCCCCAGGGAGGAACACCCCCCCCCAAGTAACAGACTCCTCAGAGCTGGAGGAGAGGTGGAGAGGAGAGGAAGTGAAGCGAGAAGAGGAGAGAGTGAGGCAGGCGGAGGAAGAGAAAAGAGAGGAGGAGGGGAGGAGACAGGAGGAGGGGAGGAGACAGGAGGAGGGGAGGAGACAGGAGGAGAGGAGGCGGCGGATTAGTCATATGTGTTCTGGGAATGGAACATTAGAATTCCCAGGAAAATTCCGGACGTTTGACCAGATTCCCAACCGGGAGTTAAACCACCTGATCGTAGACGACAGACATGAGATCATCTACTGCTATGTTCCCAAGGTAGGGAGGGGAAGAGGACTGTTCGCCCCTCAGAGCCGGGTTCCCCTCTAGGTTTCTTCCTAGGTTCCTGCCTTCTAGGGAGTTTTTCCTAGACACTGTGCTTCTGCATCTGCATTGGTTGCTGTTTGGAGTGTGAGGCTGTCTGTCTGTAAAGCACTATGTGACAACTGTTGATATAAAAAGATTTGATCCTCCACCCCTTCGCCTCCCATTCTCTTCCTCCTCCTACCCCTTTGCCTCCCATCCTCCTCCTCCTACCCCCTTCGCCTCCCATCCTCTTACTCCTCCTACCCCTTCGCCTCCCATCCTCCTCCTCCTCCTACCCCCCTTCACCTCCCATCCTCCTCCTACCCGTTCACCCTCCCATCCTCCTCCTCCTCCTACCCCTTCGCCTCCCATCCTCTTACTCCTCCTACCCCTTCACCTCCCATCCTCTTACTCCTCCTACCCCTTCGCCTCCCATCCTCCTCCTCCTCCTACCCCTTCACCTCCCATCCTCCTCCTCCTACCCCTTCACCTCCCATCCTCCTCCTCCTACCCCTTCACCTCCCATCCTCCTCCTCCTACCCCTTCACCTCCCATCCTCCTCCTCCTACCCCTTCGCCTCCCATCCTCTTACTCCTCCTACCCCTTCGCCTCCCATCCTCCTCCTACCCCTTCGCCTCCCATCCTCCTCCTACCCCTTCGCCTCCCATCCTCCTCCTACCCCTTCGCCTCCCATCCTCCTCCTCCTACCCCTTCGCCTCCCATCCTCCTCCTACCCGTTCACCTCCCATCATCCTCCTCCTCCCACCCCTTCGCCTCCCATCCTCCCCTCCTACCCCTTCACCTCCCATCCTCCTCCTCCTACCCCTTCGTCTCCCATCCTCCTCCTACCCGTTCACCTCCCATCCTCCTCCTCCTACCCCTTCGCCTCCCATCCTCCTACCCCTTCACCTCCCATCCTCCTCGCCTATCATCCTCCTCCTCCTACCCCTTCGCCTCCCATCCTCCTCCTCCTACCCCTTCACCTCCCATCCTCCTACCCCTTCACCTCCCATCCTCCTTCTCCTACCCCTTCACCTCCCATCCTCTTCCTCCTCCTACCCGTTCACCTCCCATCCTCTTCCTCCTCCTACCCCTTTGCCTCCCATCCTCCTACCCCTTCGCCTCCCATCCTCCTCCTCCTACCCCTTCGCCTCCCATCCTCCTACCCCCTTCGCCTCCCATCCTCCTACCCCTTCGCCTCCCATCCTCCTCCTCCTACCCCTTCGCCTCCCATCCTCCTCCTCCTACCCCTTCACCTCCCATCCTCCTCCTCCTACCCCTTCGCCTCCCATCCTCCTCCTCCTACCCCTTCGCCTCCCATCCTCCTCCTCCTACCCTTCGCCTCCCATCCTCCTCCTCCTACCCCTTCGCCTCCCATCCTCCTACCCCTTCGCCTCCCATCCTCCTACCCCTTCGCCTCCCATCCTCCTCCTCCTACCCCTTCGCCTCCCATCCTCCTCCTCCTACCCCTTCGCCTCCCATCCTCCCCCTCCTCCTACCCCTTCGCCTCCCATCCTCCTCCTCCTACCCCTTCGCCTCCCATCCTCCTCCTCCTACCCCTTCGCCTCGCATCCTCCTCCTCCTACCCCTTCGCCTCCCATCCTCCTCCTACCCGTTCACCTCCCATCCTCCTCCTACCCCTTCACCTCCCATCCTCCTCGCCTCCCATCCTCCTCCTCCTACCCGTTCACCTCCCATCCTCCTCCTCCTACCCCTTCGCCTCCCATCCTCCTACCCCTTCACCTCCCATCCTCCTTCTCCTACCCCTTCGCCTCCCATCCTCCTCCTACCCGTTCACCTCCCATCCTCTTCCTCCTCCGACCCCTTCGCCTCCCATCCTCCTCCCTCCTCCTTTCCTCCCTCCTCACCTCCTTTCCTCACCCCTCCTCTCCTTCTCTCCTCCACCTCCTTTCCTCCCCCCTCCTCTCCTTCTCTCCTCCACCTCCACCTCCTCCCCTCCTCTCTTCTCTTCCACCACCTCCTCTCCTCCTCCTCTCTCTAGGTAGCATGTACCAACTGGAAGCGTGTAATGGTGGTTCTCTCTGAGGGTCTGCTGGCTCCGGATGGACAACCTTACCGCGACCCCCAGGCCCTGCCCCCTGACCTCATACACAACTCCTCCCTGCACCTCACCTTCTCCAAGGTCTGTATACTGTCTATATACTGTGTGTATACTTGTGAATACTGTTTGTATACTGTGTGTATACTGTGTGTATACTGTGTGTATACTGTCTGTATACTGTGTATATACTGTGTGTAAACTGTCTGTATACTGTGTGTATACTGTGTCTTTATCCCCTTCTCCTCATCCCCTCCCTCCTCCTCCTCCTCATCCCCTCCCTCACCTCCCCCTCATCCTCCTCCTCCTCCTCCTCCTCCTCCTCATCCCCTCCCTCCTCATCCCTCCTCCTCCTCCTCCTCCTCCTCCTCCTCCTCCTCCTCCTCCTCCTCCTCCTCCTCCTCCTCCTCCCTCCCCCTCCTCCCCTCCTCCTCCTCCTCCCCTTCCCCTCCTCCTCCTCCTCCCTCCTCCTCCTCCTCCCCTTCCCTCCTCCCTCCTCCTCCTCCTCCTCCACCACCTCCTCCTCCTCCCTCCTCCTCCTCCTCCTCCTCCTCCTCCTATAGTTCTGGCGTAGGTACGGCCGTCTCTCCCGTCACCTGATGAGGGTGAAACTGCAGAGTTACACCAAGTTCCTGTTTGTCCGCGACCCCTTCGTCCGACTCATCTCCGCCTTCCGGAACAAGTTCCAACAGCCCAACGAAGACTTCTACCGCCAGTTTGGCTCGGTCATGCTACGTCGTTATGGAAACGAAAGCGGGACCTCCAGGGTTCCGGAGTCAGCGGCGGAGGCGTTCGAGGCGGGGATCCAGCCGTCGTTCTCGGAGTTCGTCCGGTATCTCCTCGACCCCCAGACGGAGCAGGAGCAGCCATTCAATGAACACTGGCGCCAGGTGGGTGGGTGGGTGTGTGTGTGTGTGTGTGTGTGTGCGTGCGCGTGTGTCCTCTCAACCCAACTGTATTCAATTAACTTCTTCTTCTCCTCCCCAGGTGTATCGGCTCTGTCACCCCTGTCAGATCCACTATGATTTCATCGGCACGCTGGAAAACCTGGAGGACGACTCGGATCAGCTGCTCCGGATCCTGGGTCTGGAAGACCAGATAAAGTTCCCGCCTAGCAACCGGAACCGCACGGCGGCCAGCTGGGAACGGGATTGGTTCGCTGATGTTCCGGCCGAGTTGAGGAGGAAGCTTTACAGTTTGTATGAGCCAGACTTTGAGCTGTTTGGGTATCCTAAACCAGAGACTCTGCTCCATCACTGATAGGCTGTTTGGGTATTCTAAACCAGAGAGTCTGCTCCATCACTGATAGGCTGTTTGGGTATTCTAAACCAGAGAGCCTGCTCCATCACTGATAGGCTGTTTGGGTATTCTAAACCAGAGAGTCTGCTCCATCACTGATAGGCTGTTTGGGTATTCTAAACCAGAGAGTCTGCTCCATCACTGATAGACTGTTTGGGTATCCTAAACCAGAGACTCTGCTCCATCACTGATAGGCTGTTTGGGTATCCTAAACCAGAGAGTCTGCTCCATCACTGATAGGCTGTTTGGGTATTCTAAACCAGAGAGTCTGCTCCATCACTGATAGGCTGTTTGGGTATTCTAAACCAGAGTCTGCTCCATCACTGATAGGCTGTTTGGGTATTCTAAACCAGAGAGTCTGCTCCATCACTGATAGGCTGTTTGGGTATTCTAAACCAGAGTCTGCTCCATCACTGATAGGCTGTTTGGGTATTCTAAACCAGAGAGTCTGCTCCATCACTGATAGGCTGTTTGGGTATTCTAAACCAGAGTCTGCTCCATCACTGATAGGCTGTTTGGGTATTCTAAACCAGAGTCTGCTCCATCACTGATAGGCTGTTTTGGTATTCTAAACCAGAGAGTCTGCTCCATCACTGATAGGCTGTTTGGGTATTCTAAACCAGAGAGTCTGCTCCATCACTGATAGGCTGTTTGGGTATTCTAAACCAGAGAGCCTGCTCCATCACTGATAGGCTGTTTGGGTATTCTAAACCAGAGAGTCTGCTCCATCACTGATAGGCTGTTTGGGTATTCTAAACCAGAGAGTCTGCTCCATCACTGATAGGCTGTTTGGGTATTCTAAACCAGAGAGTCTGCTCCATCACTGATAGGCTGTTTGGGTATTCTAAACCAGAGTCTGCTCCATCACTGATAGGCTGTTTTGGTATTCTAAACCAGAGAGTCTGCTCCATCACTGATAGGCTGTTTGGGTATTCTAAACCAGAGAGTCTGCTCCATCACTGATAGGCTGTTTTGGTATTCTAAACCAGAGAGTCTGCTCCATCACTGATAGGCTGTTTGGGTATTCTAAACCAGAGTCTGCTCCATCACTGATAGGCTGTTTGGGTATTCTAAACCAGAGAGTCTGCTCCATCACTGATAGGCTGTTTTGGTATTCTAAACCAGAGAGTCTGCTCCATCACTGATAGGCTGTTTGGGTATTCTAAACCAGAGTCTGCTCCATCACTGATAGGCTGTTTGGGTATTCTAAACCAGAGAGTCTGCTCCATCACTGATAGGCTGTTTTGGTATTCTAAACCAGAGAGTCTGCTCCATCACTGATAGGCTGTTTGGGTATTCTAAACCAGAGTCTGCTCCATCACTGATAGGCTGTTTGGGTATTCTAAACCAGAGAGTCTGCTCCATCACTGATAGGCTGTTTGGGTATCCTATACCAGAGAGTCTGCTCCATCACTGATAGGCTGTTTGGGTATTCTAAACCAGAGAGTCTGCTCCATCACTGATAGGCTGTTTGGGTATTCTAAACCAGAGAGTCTGCTCCATCACTTGATGCCTTACACATATGGCTGAGAGCCGTGGATTTGAACCCTGTATACATGCAAGTCCGCCGCAAGGCTGTGCTGTTAGCCCACTGAGCTAAAGCCTAGGCATTAACTTGGGGAGCTAACACAACCCTCTAGCTCTCCACGATCAGGAGAGAAGAACCATTTAAGTGTTTTTTTTCTAAAGGGAATAGTGCTGTAAAAAAAACATTTTTAAATAAAACATTTTTGGGGAAATAAATTGCTTAGTCATTTGTTTGTGTGTTTTGTCCCACTTTCACACAGAGAGTTAAATTGTATATCATTATTATTTCTTACTGAAGGTAGGTCATATTTTTTATTTAACGAGGCAAGTCAGTACAGAACAAATTCTTATTTACAGTGATGGCCTACCCCGGGCCAAACCCCGGACGGCGCTGGGCCAAACCCGGCCTACCCGGGCCAAACCCGGACGGCGCTGGCCTACCCCGGGCCAAACCCGAACGATGCTGGGCCAAACCCGGCCTACCCCGGGCCAAACCCGGACGGCGCTGGGCCAAACCCGGCCTACCCCGGGCCAAACCCGGACGGCGCTGGGCCAAACCCGGCCTACCCCGGGCCAAACCCGAACGACGCTGGGCCAAACCCGGCCTACCCCGGGCCAAACCCGGACGGCGCTGGGCCAAACCCGGACGGCGCTGGGCCAATTGTGCGCCGCCCTATGGGACTTCCAATCACAGCCGGATGTGATACAGCCTGGATTCAAATCAGGGACTGTAGTGACGCCTCTTGCACTGAGATGCAGGGCCTTGGACCGCTGTGCCGCTCGGGAGCCAGATACACTGGACCAAATGTTTAATAATGTATCACACCATGTCTGCCTCTCTTTCCTACGTCTCCCTCTACCCCTCCTTGTCTGTCTGCCTCTCTCTCCTACGTCTCCCACTACCCCTCCATGTCTGTCTGCCTCACTCTCCTACGTCTCCCTCTACCCCTCCTCGTCTGTCTGCCTCTCTCTCCTACGTCTCCCTCTACCCCTCCTCGTCTGTCTGCCTCTCTCTCCTACGTCTCCCTCTACCCCTCCTCGTCTGTCTGCCTCTCTCTCCTACGTCTCCCTCTACCCCTCCTCGTCTGTCTGCCTCTCTCTCCTACGTCTCCCTCCACGTCTGTCTGCCTCTCTCTCCTACGTCTCCCTCTACCCCTCCATGTCTGTCTGCCTCACTCTCCTACGTCTCCCTCTACCCCTCCTCGTCTGTCTGCCTCTCTCTCCTACGTCTCCCTCTACCCCTCCTCGTCTGTCTGCCTCTCTCTCCTACGTCTCCCTCTACCCCTCCTCGTCTGTCTGCCTCTCTCTCCTACGTCTCCCTCTACCCCTCCTCGTCTGTCTGCCTCTCTCTCCTACGTCTCCCTCTACCCCTCCATGTCTGTCTGCCTCACTCTCCTACGTCTCCCTCTACCCCTCCTCGTCTGTCTGCCTCACTCTCCTACGTCTCCCTCTACCCCTGTCTGTCTGCCTCACTGTTTAAAATGAATGGATTTATTAGGAAACACCATGTCTGCCTCTTTAAAATGAATGGGTTTATTAGGAAACACCATGTCTGCCTCTTTAAAATGAATGGGTTTATTAGGAAACACCATGTCTGCCTCTTTAAAATTAATAGATTTATTAGGAAACACCATGTCTGCCTCTTTAAAATGAATGGATTTATTAGGAAACACCATGTCTGCCTCTTTAAAATGAATGGGTTTATTAGGAAACACCATGTCTGCCTCTTTAAAATGAATGGGTTTATTAGGAAACACCATGTCTGCCTCTTTAAAATGAATGGGTTTATTAGGAAACACCATGTCTGCCTCTTTAAAATGAATGGGTTTATTAGGAAACACCATGTCTGCCTCTTTAAAATGAATGGGTTTATTAGGAAACACCATGTCTGCCTCTTTAAAATGAATGGGTTTATTAGGAAACACCATGTCTGCCTCTTTAAAATGAATAGATTTATTAGGAAACACCATGTCTGCCTCTTTAAAATGAATGGGTTTATTAGGAAACACCATGTCTGCCTCTTTAAAATGAATGGATTTATTAGGAAACACCATGTCTGCCTCTTTAAAATGAATGGGTTTATTAGGAAACACCATGTCTGCCTCTTTAAAATGAAAAAACCTACACTCGATCCCTCCGATGTCAACAACTACAGACCAGTATCCCTTCTTTCTTTTCTCTCCAAAACTCTTGAACGTGCCGTCCTTGGCCAGCTCTCCCGCTATCTCTCTCAGAATGACCTTCTTGATCCAAATCAGTCAGGTTTCAAGACTAGTCATTCAACTGAGACTGCTCTTCTCTGTATCACGGAGGCGCTCCGCACTGCTAAAGCTAACTCTCTCTCCTCTGCTCTCATCCTTCTAGACCTATCGGCTGCCTTCGATACTGTGAACCATCAGATCCTCCTCTCCACCCTCTCCGAGTTGGGCATCTCCGGCGCGGCCCACGCTTGGATTGCGTCCTACCTGACAGGTCGCTCCTACCAGGTGGCGTGGCGAGAATCTGTCTCCTCACCACGCGCTCTCACCACTGGTGTCCCCCAGGGCTCTGTTCTAGGCCCTCTCCTATTCTCGCTATACACCAAGTCACTTGGCTCTGTCATAACCTCACATGGTCTCTCCTATCATTGCTATGCAGACGACACACAATTAATCTTCTCCTTTCCCCCTTCTGATGACCAGGTGGCGAATCGCATCTCTGCATGTCTGGCAGACATATCAGTGTGGATGACGGATCACCACCTCAAGCTGAACCTCGGCAAGACGGAGCTGCTCTTCCTCCCGGGGAAGGACTGCCCGTTCCATGATCTCGCCATCACGGTTGACAACTCCATTGTGTCCTCCTCCCAGAGCGCTAAGAACCTTGGCGTGATCCTGGACAACACCCTGTCGTTCTCAACTAACATCAAGGCGGTGGCCCGTTCCTGTAGGTTCATGCTCTACAACATCCGCAGAGTACGACCCTGCCTCACACAGGAAGCGGCGCAGGTCCTAATCCAGGCACTTGTCATCTCCCGTCTGGATTACTGCAACTCGCTGTTGGCTGGGCTCCTGCCTGTGCCATTAAACCCCTACAACTCATCCAGAACGCCGCAGCCCGTCTGGTGTTCAACCTTCCCAAGTTCTCTCACGTCACCCCGCTCCTCCGCTCTCTCCACTGGCTTCCAGTTGAAGCTCGCATCCGCTACAAGACCATGGTGCTTGCCTACGGAGCTGTGAGGGGAACGGCACCTCAGTACCTCCAGGCTCTGATCAGGCCCTACACCCAAACAAGGGCACTGCGTTCATCCACCTCTGGCCTGCTCGCCTCCCTACCACTGAGGAAGTACAGTTCCCGCTCAGCCCAGTCAAAACTGTTCGCTGCTCTGGCCCCCCAATGGTGGAACAAACTCCATCACGACGCCAGGACAGCGGAGTCAATCACCACCTTCCGGAGACACCTGAAACCCCACCTCTTTAAGGAATACCTAGGATAGGATAAAGTACTCCTTCTCACCCCCCCCCTTAAAAGATTTAGATGCACTATTGTAAAGTGGCTGTTCCACTGGATGTCATAAGGTGAATGCACCAATTTGTAAGTCGCTCTGGATAAGAGCGTCTGCTAAATGACTTAAATGTATGTAAATGTTAAAATGAATGGATTTATTAGGAAACACCATGTCTGCCTCTTTAAAATGAATGGGTTTATTAGGAAACACCATGTCTGCCTCTTTAAAATGAATGGATTTATTAGGAAACACCATGTCTGCCTCTTTAAAATGAATGGGTTTATTAGGAAACACCATGTCTGCCTCTTTAAAATGAATGGGTTTATTAGGAAACACCATGTCTGCCTCTTTAAAATGAATGGGTTTATTAGGAAACACCATGTCTGCCTCTTTAAAATGAATGGATTTATTAGGAAACACCATGTCTGCCTCTATAAAATGAATGGGTTTATTAGGAAACACCATGTCTGCCTCTTTAAAATGAATGGATTTATTAGGAAACACCATGTCTGCCTCACTGTTTAAAATGAATGGGTTTATTAGGAAACACCATGTCTGCCTCTTTAAAATGAATGGGTTTATTAGGAAACACCATGTCTGCCTCTATAAAATGAATGGGTTTATTAGGAAACACCATGTCTGCCTCTTTAAAATGAATGGATTTATTAGGAAACACCATGTCTGCCTCTTTAAAATGAATGGATTTATTAGGAAACACCATGTCTGCCTCTGTAAAATGAATGGATTTATTAGGAAACACCATGTCTGCCTCTTTAAAATGAATAGATTTATTAGGAAACACCATGTCTGCCTCTTTAAAATGAATGGGTTTATTAGGAAACACCATGTCTGCCTCACTGTTTAAAATGAATGGGTTTATTAGGAAACACCATGTCTGCCTCTTTAAAATGAATGGGTTTATTAGGAAACACCATGTCTGCCTCTTTAAAATGAATGGATTTATTAGGAAACACCATGTCTGCCTCTTTAAAATGAATGGATTTATTAGGAAACACCATGTCTGCCTCTTTAAAATGAATGGGTTTATTAGGAAACACCATGTCTGCCTCTGTAAAATGAATGGATTTATTAGGAAACACCATGTCTGTCTCTTTAAAATGAATGGGTTTATTAGGAAACACCATGTCTGCCTCTTTAAAATGAATGGGTTTATTAGGAAACACCATGTCTGCCTCTTTAAAATGAATGGGTTTATTAGGAAACACCATGTCTGCCTCTTTAAAATGAATGGGTTTATTAGGAAACACCATGTCTGCCTCTTTAAAATGAATGGGTTTATTAGGAAACACCATGTCTGCCTCTTTAAAATGAATGGGTTTATTAGGAAACACCATGTCTGCCTCTTTAAAATGAATGGGTTTATTAGGAAACACCATGTCTGCCTCTTTAAAATGAATGGGTTTATTAGGAAACACCATGTCTGCCTCTTTAAAATGAATAGATTTATTAGGAAACACCATGTCTGCCTCTTTAAAATAAATGGGTTTATTAGGAAACACCATGTCTGCCTCTTTAAAATGAATGGGTTTATTAGGAAACACCATGTCTGCCTCTTTAAAATGAATGGGTTTATTAGGAAACACCATGTCTGCCTCTTTAAAATGAATGGGTTTATTAGGAAACACCATGTCTGCCTCTTTAAAATGAATGGGTTTATTAGGAAACACCATGTCTGCCTCTTTAAAATGAATGGGTTTATTAGGAAACACCATGTCTGCCTCTTTAAAATGAATGGGTTTATTAGGAAACACCATGTCTGCCTCTTTAAAATGAATGGGTTTATTAGGAAACACCATGTCTGCCTCTTTAAAATGAATGGGTTTATTAGGAAACACCATGTCTGCCTCTTTAAAATGAATAGATTTATTAGGAAACACCATGTCTGCCTCTTTAAAATGAATGGGTTTATTAGGAAACACCATGTCTGCCTCTTTAAAATGAATGGATTTATTAGGAAACACCATGTCTGCCTCTTTAAAATGAATGGGTTTATTAGGAAACACCATGTCTGCCTCTTTAAAATGAAAAAACCTACACTCGATCCCTCCGATGTCAACAACTACAGACCAGTATCCCTTCTTTCTTTTCTCTCCAAAACTCTTGAACGTGCCGTCCTTGGCCAGCTCTCCCGCTATCTCTCTCAGAATGACCTTCTTGATCCAAATCAGTCAGGTTTCAAGACTAGTCATTCAACTGAGACTGCTCTTCTCTGTATCACGGAGGCGCTCCGCACTGCTAAAGCTAACTCTCTCTCCTCTGCTCTCATCCTTCTAGACCTATCGGCTGCCTTCGATACTGTGAACCATCAGATCCTCCTCTCCACCCTCTCCGAGTTGGGCATCTCCGGCGCGGCCCACGCTTGGATTGCGTCCTACCTGACAGGTCGCTCCTACCAGGTGGCGTGGCGAGAATCTGTCTCCTCACCACGCGCTCTCACCACTGGTGTCCCCCAGGGCTCTGTTCTAGGCCCTCTCCTATTCTCGCTATACACCAAGTCACTTGGCTCTGTCATAACCTCACATGGTCTCTCCTATCATTGCTATGCAGACGACACACAATTAATCTTCTCCTTTCCCCTTCTGATGACCAGGTGGCGACCGCATCTCTGCATGTCTGGCAGACATATCAGTGTGGATGACGGATCACCACCTCAAGCTGAACCTCGGCAAGACGGAGCTGCTCTTCCTCCCGGGAAGGACTGCCCGTTCCATGATCTCGCCATCACGGTTGACAACTCCATTGTGTCCTCCTCCCAGAGCGCTAAGAACCTTGGCGTGATCCTGGACAACACCCTGTCGTTCTCAACTAACATCAAGGCGGTGGCCCGTTCCTGTAGGTTCATGCTCTACAACATCCGCAGAGTACGACCCTGCCTCACACAGGAAGCGGCGCAGGTCCTAATCCAGGCACTTGTCATCTCCCGTCTGGATTACTGCAACTCGCTGTTGGCTGGGCTCCTGCCTGTGCCATTAAACCCCTACAACTCATCCAGAACGCCGCAGCCCGTCTGGTGTTCAACCTTCCCAAGTTCTCTCACGTCACCCCGCTCCTCCGCTCTCTCCACTGGCTTCCAGTTGAAGCTCGCATCCGCTACAAGACCATGGTGCTTGCCTACGGAGCTGTGAGGGGAACGGCACCTCAGTACCTCCAGGCTCTGATCAGGCCCTACACCCAAACAAGGGCACTGCGTTCATCCACCTCTGGCCTGCTCGCCTCCCTACCACTGAGGAAGTACAGTTCCCGCTCAGCCCAGTCAAAACTGTTCGCTGCTCTGGCCCCCCAATGGTGGAACAAACTCCATCACGACGCCAGGACAGCGGAGTCAATCACCACCTTCCGGAGACACCTGAAACCCCACCTCTTTAAGGAATACCTAGGATAGGATAAAGTACTCCTTCTCACCCCCCTTAAAAGATTTAGATGCACTATTGTAAAGTGGCTGTTCCACTGGATGTCATAAGGTGAATGCACCAATTTGTAAGTCGCTCTGGATAAGAGCGTCTGCTAAATGACTTAAATGTATGTAAATGTTAAAATGAATGGATTTATTAGGAAACACCATGTCTGCCTCTTTAAAAAGAATGGGTTTATTAGGAAACACCATGTCTGCCTCTTTAAAATGAATGGGTTTATTAGGAAACACCATGTCTGCCTCTTTAAAATGAATGGGTTTATTAGGAAACACCATGTCTGCCTCTTTAAAATGAATGGATTTATTAGGAAACACCATGTCTGCCTCTATAAAATGAATGGGTTTATTAGGAAACACCATGTCTGCCTCTTTAAAATGAATGGATTTATTAGGAAACACCATGTCTGCCTCTTTAAAATGAATGGATTTATTAGGAAACACCATGTCTGCCTCTTTAAAATGAATGGATTTATTAGGAAACACCATGTCTGCCTCTTTAAAATGAATGGATTTATTAGGAAACACCATGTCTGCCTCACTGTTTAAAATGAATGGGTTTATTAGGAAACACCATGTCTGCCTCTTTAAAATGAATGGGTTTATTAGGAAACACCATGTCTGCCTCTATAAAATGAATGGGTTTATTAGGAAACACCATGTCTGCCTCTTTTAAAATGAATGGATTTATTAGGAAACACCATGTCTGCCTCTTTAAAATGAATGGATTTATTAGGAAACACCATGTCTGCCTCTGTAAAATGAATGGATTTATTAGGAAACACCATGTCTGCCTCTTTAAAATGAATAGATTTATTAGGAAACACCATGTCTGCCTCTTTAAAATGAATGGGTTTATTAGGAAACACCATGTCTGCCTCACTGTTTAAAATGAATGGGTTTATTAGGAAACACCATGTCTGCCTCTTTAAAATGAATGGGTTTATTAGGAAACACCATGTCTGCCTCTTTAAAATGAATGGATTTATTAGGAAACACCATGTCTGCCTCTTTAAAATGAATGGATTTATTAGGAAACACCATGTCTGCCTCTTTAAAATGAATGGATTTATTAGGAAACACCATGTCTGCCTCTTTAAAATGAATGGATTTATTAGGAAACACCATGTCTGCCTCTGTAAAATGAATGGATTTATTAGTTAAAATTTAATACATTTTTTTGACGTCTTTGGACTGCATATTTGCTTTTAAAAAAAATAGGTTAAACCAATGTATTATTTGTGTGTGTGTGTGTGTGTGTGTGTGTGTGTGTGTGTGTGTGTGTGTGTGTGTGTGTGTGTGTGTGTGTGTGTGTGTGTGTGTGTGTGTGTGTGTGTTTTCGGTCGGTGCTGCTGTGGGACATGCAGTATAAAAACCATTGGACAGTACCAACGATTGTCTATTACATTGACAAGATATTCGAGTGACCGATCTAACAATGGAAATATATGTCCTCCAAAATGGAGGAGGGAGATTCTTAGATGTGAGAAGTGTGCAGGAGTGTGTTCTGTCCTCAGACCACTGGTATGGAGAAGGATAAGACAGGGTTAAATAGTGGAATGGGGTGGTAGTGTTCTGGACTAGGATTAGACAGGGTTAAATAGTGGAATGGGGTGGTAGTGTTCTGGTCTGGGGTAGGATTAGACAGGGTTAAATAGTGGAATGGTGTGGTAGTGTTCTGGACTAGGATTAGACAGGGTTAAATAGTGGAATGGGGTGATATTGTTCTGGTCTGGACTAGGATTAGACAGGGTTAAATAGTGGAATGGGGTGGTAGTGTTCTGGACTAGGATTAGACAGGGTTAAATAGTGGAATGGGGTGGTATTGTTCTGGTCTGGACTAGGATTAGACAGGGTTAAATAGTGGAATGGTGTGGTAGTGTTCTGGACTAGGATTAGACAGGGTTAAATAGTGGAATGGGGTGGTATTGTTCTGGTCTGGACTAGGATTAGACAGGGTTAAATAGTGGAATGGTGTGGTAGTGTTCTGGACTAGGATTAGACAGGGTTAAATAGTGGAATGGGGTGGTATTGTTCTGGTCTGGACTAGGATTAGACAGGGTTAAATAGTGGAATGGGGTGGTAGTGTTCTGGACTAGGATTAGACAGGGTTAAATAGTGGAATGGGGTGGTGGGTTTTTAAAGAGGGTTAATAGTTGTCATGGTAATTGTCCTTGTTCCCGTCTTACCTGAAGTAAGGGTAGGTTGTGACGGGCCTCCCACTCCAGTACAGTAGGCGGCGGTGTAATGCAGACAAACCCGACAAAACAAATCATAAAGAAGAAGAAGAAGAAGCGACTCTTCAGTAGCAGCTCGCAAAACCAAACAAACAAAAAAAGAGTTAAAAGTGTCCAAACACGTCCTATTGATGTTAGGCAATGTGTTTTAAATACACTTATGTTTACACCTTAGTACCGTTAATCGGGTTTTTTAATTTCACATCCAGTTCGGGACGAGGTTGTCTGTCTGCTGCGTTATAGATAAATGGCTACGGCCGTTTCGACGGCACCAGTAGCTGAAGTTAACTTAGTTAACTTTTCACCAACACGTTTTCCAGACATAAACAAACGGCTTGTAACAATTTATATATTAAGTTAAAGGATTCATTTTTTTACTTCGGTGAGTAAAGAACCGTCGGTGTCCCCATCTTTCGTCAAACCAGCTGGCTACTATAAGTATCTTTTTGTTGGTATATTGACCTAAGCTAGTTGACTAACATCCCCGACCATGAGCTCACTAAGTTACTCCCCCCTTGTTAAAGAAGAGGAGGTCTGCTGGACGGAGAAAGAGGGTATGTTGGTGAACAGTGTCGTGGAAGAGGACGTTATTACAGTGAAGGAGGAGGATGAAGAAAAGGATGCCGTTTTTGGAGTGGGAAAGGAGGAGGCTGCCACAGTGAAAGAAGAAGAGGAGGATGTTACAGTGAAAGAAGAAGAGGAGGATGTTACAGTGAAAGAGGAGAAAGAACCTTTTGGAGAGGAAGAGCAGGATATCTCAAAAGAGGAAGATGAAGTCGTTTTGGGAGTGAAAGAGGATGTGACTGAAGATCTGATTAACACCAGTGAGTATCTTAAACACAGGCACAAACTACTGTCTTGCACCCCCTTTTGACTTGAATGAAACCCGACATGTTTACACATGATATAAAACTCAACCTTGTATCTAGTTCAATGATGAAGACATGGATGTCTCACAATAAGGTGGGGTTGGGTTTGCAAAATGGGTCAACTTTGAGAATCTCTATCTCCTGAGGATGTTTTGGCATTCAGCTCCAAAAAGTCACTTTCTGAACACTTCTACCATGGGAAAACATGTTTGGAGGGTTTCTGAACACTTCTACCATGGGAAAACATGTTTGGAGGGTTTCTGAACACTTCTACCATGGGAAAACATGTTTGGAAGGTTTCTGAACACTTATACCTTGGGAAAACATGTTTGGAAGGTTTCTGAACACTTCTACCATGGGAAAACATGTTTGGAAGGTTTCTGAACACTTATACCTTGGGAAAACATGTTTGGAAGGTTTCTGAACACTTCTACCTTGGGAAAACATGTTTGGAAGGTTTCTGAACACTCCTACCTCGGGAAAACATGTTTGGAAGGTTTTCGTTCAAATCAAAGAGGTGCAGTCAGGAAGGGATTGAATTCATATGGAACGACCCATTGTTTAGTAGCCTAACAAATATGTTTACTTAAAATGTTGCCTGTACTGACTTGGCTACCCGTAACTTCAATTAAACACAGTCTCAAATAACTATCTGTCCCTTTTCATTAATCGTAACGGCACACATTTCAGCAAATTAACGCCTGTTTCAAATGAACGCCTGTTTCAAATTAACGCAGAGTCTAAATGAATTGTTTGAGGTTACCATCAATTACCATGACTTGTTTACGAAGTTTAATGTTGGATTTGTTACATTGACATAATGAATGAATAACTCTGGGGAAACATGATGGTAGTCAGCCCTAGTTACCACAGTCAGAAAGCCCGCCGCCTCCACCAATCAGATGAGGGAGTGTGATGACTCGTAATGCCGACCTGTTTGACACAAATTGACACACCTTGATTTTAGATTAAAATGTATTATTATAAAACAGCTAAACAGAAATGTTCACTGAATTTTTGTTGTTGAAATTGTCCGAATTTATTATTTATTATTATTATTTATATTTTGTGTGGCTGATTTCAGATGAACTTCAGCCCTGTTACATACTAATTTATTTAATTTAACATGGCCTTGCAGTCCAATTGTTTGGGGCTGGATTTTGTACCAGTTTCTGTTTCTGTACAAAGGCATCGTCTTCAAGCTATGGAAGAGGACAAAATATTTAATCCATCCAAACACATTGATGATCCCTTTGAGCATGGTGAGGTTATTAATTACACTTTGGATGATATACAATACACCCAGCCACTACAAAGGTACAGGCGTCCTTCCTAACTCAGTTGCCGTAGAGGAAGGCAACCGCAGTTTTTTTCACCATGAGACCAATGGTGACTTTAAAACAGTTTAATGGCTGTGATAGAAGACAAGTGAGGATGGATCAACAACATTGTAGTTACTCCACAATACTAATGTAATTGACAGTGTGAAAAGAAGGAAGTCTGTACAGAAAAAAAGTGTGTGTATATATATATATATGTATATATATCCTGTTTGCATCAAAGCACTAAAGAAATACTACAAAAAATGTGGCAAAGCAATTCACTTTTTGTCCTGAATACAAATGGTTATGTTTGGGGCAAATCCACATATTACTTAGCACCACTCGCCATATTTTCAAACATAGTGATGGCTGCATCATGTCATGGGTATGCTTGCAGTCATTAAGGACTGGGGAGTTTTTCAGGATAAAAAAAAATAGAATGGAGCTAAGCACAGGCAAAATCCTAGAGGAAAACCTGGTTCAGTCAGCTTTCCACCAGACACTGGGAGATGAATTCAGCAGAATAATAAGCTAAAGCACAAAGCCAAATATACGCTGGTGTAGTTAAAGTCTGACTTAAAATCGTCTCGAAAAATCTATTGCCAGACTTAAATGGCTGTCTAGCAATGAACAACCAATTTGACAGAGCTTGAAGAATTGTTTTAAATAATAATTAGCAGATATTGTACAGTTCAGGTGTTCAGTTTTTCCTGGAAGATGATTTGTTTAGGAGAAATCGCTCCATTTTGTGCATCACGTTTAGCTAAGAAAAAAACCTGTATCCAGGATTGTGTAAATCTATTCGCATAACACAACGTTAACTATTCATGAAAATCACAAATGAAATGAAATCAATATGCTAGCTCTCGCTTAGCCTTTTGTTAACAACACTGTCATCACAGATTTTCAAAAATATGCTTCTCAACCATAGCGAAACTAGCATTTGTGTAACAGTATTGATAGCTATTGATAGCTGGCGTTAGCATTGTCCAGTCCAGGTGCGTAAAACTCTTAGACGTAGAAAAGACAGAAAGACGTCAAAGCTGTAGTCGCTGCCTGGGGATGCTAACATGTATTGATGTGTATATTTATGTCAATGGGATATGGGCCTGGGGATGCTAACATGTATTGATGTGTATATTTATGTCAATGGGATATGGGCCTGGGGATGCTAACATGTATTGATGTGTATATTTATGTCAATGGGATATGGGTCTGGGGATGCTAACATGTATTGATGTGTATATTTATGTCAATGGGATATGGGCCTGGGGATGCTAACATGTATTGATGTGTATATTTATGTCAATGGGATATGGGCCTGGGGATGCTAACATGTATTGATGTGTATATTTATGTCAATGGGATATGGGCCCGGGGATGCTAACATGTATTGATGTGTATATTTATGTCAATGGGATATGGGCCTGGGGATGCTAACATGTATTGATGTGTATATTTATGTCAATGGGATATGGGCCTGGGGATGCTAACATGTATTGATGTGTATATTTATGTCAATGGGATCTGAATGGGCCTGGGGATGCTAACATGTATTGATGTGTATATTTATGTCAATGGGATCTGAATGCGCCTGGGGATGCTAACATGTATTGATGTGTATATTTATGTCAATGGGATATGGGCCTGGGGATGCTAACATGTATTGATGTGTATATTTATGTCAATGGGATCTGAATGGGCCTGGGGATGCTAACATGTATTGATGTGTATATTTATGTCAATGGGATATGGGCCTGGGGATGCTAACATGTATTGATGTGTATATTTATGTCAATGGGATATGGGCCTGGGGATGCTAACATGTATTGATGTGTATATTTATGTCAATGGGATATGGGCCTGGGGATGCTAACATGTATTGATGTGTATATTTATGTCAATGGGATATGGGCCTGGGGATGCTAACATGTATTGATGTGTATATTTATGTCAATGGGATATGGGCCTGGGGATGCTAACATGTATTGATGTGTATATTTATGTCAATGGGATATGGGTCTGGGGATGCTAACATGTATTGATGTGTATATTTATGTCAATGGGATATGGGCCTGGGGATGCTAACATGTATTGATGTGTATATTTATGTCAATGGGATATGGGCCTGGGGATGCTAACATGTATTGCTAACATCTAACAATACATGCTAACATGTATTGATATCTAAATCTATTTAATCCGTTTTGATTTCAGTCTGTAATGTGGATGAAGTGAAGGGGTATGAATATTTATGTCAATGGGATATGGGTCTGGAATGTGTCTGTAATGTGGATTAAGTCAAGGGGAATGAATACTTTCTGAAGGCACTGATAAGAATCCAGTTTGATATACAGTCAGACCAATCAGATGACCGGCTTCATCAGTGCCATGGGATCTTTAGTGACCACAGAGTCAGAAGGCCCGCCTCCTCGACCAATCAGATGACCGGCTTCATCAGTGCCATGGGATCTTTAGAGACCACAGAGTCAGAAGGCCCGCCTCCTCGACCAATCAGATGACCGGCTTCATCAGTGCCATGGGATCTTTAGAGACCACAGAGTCAGAAGGCCCGCCTCCTCGACCAATCAGATGACCGGCTTCATCAGTGCCATGGGATCTTTAGAGACCACAGAGTCAGAAGGCCCGCCTCCTCGACCAATCAGATGACCGGCTTCATCACTGCCATGGGATCTTTAGTGACCACAGTCAGAAGGCCCGCCTACTCGACCAATCAGATGACCGGCTTCATCAGTGCCATGGGATCTTTAGAGACCACAGAGTCAGAAGGCCCGCCTCCTCGACCAATCAGATGACCGGCTTCATCAGTGCCATGGGATCTTTAGAGACCACAGAGTCAGAAGGCCCGCCTCCTCGACCAATCAGATGACCGGCTTCATCAGTGCCATGGGATCTTTAGTGACCACAGAGTCAGAAGGCCCGCCTCCTCGACCAATCAGATGACCGGCTTCATCAGTGCCATGGGATCTTTAGTGACCACAGAGTCAGAAGGCCCGCCTCCTCGACCAATCAGATGACCGGCTCCTCTGTTCTCGGAACGGAAACCCTTATACTAGATGAGAGTAGCAACAGTTAGCTACTTGGCATCTAAAAGAGAGTCCACAACTTTACCCATTTGCGAAAATGTTTGTCCTTTCTCGATGTTGTGAATTTTTAGTGACGTTGCCAACGCTTGTTCCTGAACGTATTTAGTTATTTGGTCCACAAACTTGAAAATCGAGGCATGCAATTTTGGATAATGAGGTGTTTCTCCTACGAACCAGAATACTCGCCATCCCATTCCTCATCTGATTGGTTGAGTAGGCCGGTCTTCTGACTTTGTGGCTGTGGTAACTAGTGACCACCATTTTTATAGCCAGTAAGAAACGGCTAGCCATTGACTGCTAACAGCTGAGAACTGCTAGCTAACTGGCAACACAAAACCATTCAACTTCGGGAGAAATCGGTTGATCGCCCTCTTGGGGGGAAAAGTAAGAACTGCCTGAACATGCACAGTCAGAGTATACTAAGACAAAATAAATAAAATTAAGAAATGCATTAAAATGCTGAAATTAAACAATTTACTATGCAAATTAGCAAAAGTTGTGTGCATTAAGGAAATGGATACCTGGCTCCAATAGAAGCCCGTCTCCAATAAGAGCCCGTCTCCTATAAGAGCCCGTCTCCTATAAGAGCCCGTCTCCTATAAGAGCCCGTCTCCAATAAGAGCCCGTCTCCTATAAGAGCCCGTCTCCTATAAGAGCCCGTCTCCTATAAGAGCCCGTCTCCTATAAGAGCCCGTCTCCTATAAGAGCCCGTCTCCTATAAGAGCCCGTCTCCAATAAGAGCCCGTCTCCAATAAGAGCCCGTCTCCAATAAGAGCCCGTCTCCAATAAGAGCCCGTCTCCAATAAGAGCCCGTCTCCAATAAGAGCCCGTCTCCAATAAGAGCCCGTCTCCAATAAGAGCCCGTCTCCTATAAGAGCCCGTCTCCTATAAGAGCCCGTCTCCAATAAGAGCCCGTCTCCAATAAGAGCCCGTCTCCAATAAGAGCCCGTCTCCTATAAGAGCCCGTCTCCAATAAGAGCCCGTCTCCAATAAGAGCCCGTCTCCAATAAGAGCCCGTCTCCTATAAGAGCCCGTCTCTAATAAGAGCCCGTCTCTAATAAGAGCCCGTCTCTAATAAGAGCCCGTCTCTAATAAGAGCCTGTTGTGTTCAGTGATTTAAGCATATAAAAGCCTGGCTGTTTATCTAAGTTTACGGTTTATTCACTATTAGGTTTATTAAATGCAGAACTGACAAGTTCGATAGTGGTTTTATTAGTCTACAAAGCACTACAGCCACTTTGATTACACGCTATTTTATTGAGGGAACTAGTCTAGATTAAACCTTGTAGGAATCCAGTCTGGAGTAAACCTCATAGGAAGACCGTCCCATGGCACTTATCGCAAGAGTTGGGATGTTAATGCTGGTGTCCTGGCAAAATGTCCATTCATCCCCTCCCCTCCTCCTTTAACTATTCCCCAGGTTGTTTCTGTAAATGAGAATATGTTCTCAGTCAACTTACCTGGTAAAATAAATCGTTTTTTAAAATTAAGATTTCTCTGTTTTAACCAATAGTGTTTTTGTTTGTATTTGACAGGAGAGAGACCAGACTCTCACTCTGACAGCGGGAAGAGTCCTTCAGGGGATCCAGATCCAGAGACGTCCAAACCAGCAAGACGACACCACTACTGCCATTGTGGAAAGAGTTTCTGGTGGTTAGGCACTTTAGAGACCATAAGAGAATGCACATAGGGGAGAAGTTTTTACCAATGCTCCCAGTGTGAAAAAAGTTTTCGCCACTTATGGAGCCTGAAATCGCATAATAGAATACACACAGGAGAGAAGCCTTTCCACTGCTCCCTGTGTGGAAACAGTTTTACCCACTTAAGGGCCCTGAAAAGACATGAAAGGACACACACAGAAGATAAGGCTCATCACTGCTCCCAGTGCGGAAAGAGTTTTACCCTGTTAGGGAGCCTGAAAAGACACGAGAGAATACACTCTGGAGAAAAGCCTCACCACTGCTCTCAGTGTGGAAAGAGTTTCAGCTGGTTAACAAGCCTGAAAATACATGAGAGAACACATACAGGGGAGAAGCCTTTCCACTGCTCTCAGTGTGGGAAAAGATTTTCCCAGTTAGGGGATCTAAAAGAACATAAGAGAACGCACACTGGAGAAAAGCCTTACCACTGTTCCCAGTGTGGGAAGAGATTCACCCGGTCAGGAAACCTGAAAAATCATGAGCTAACACACTCTGTATATAAGCCTTATCACTGCTCCCAGTGTGAAAAAACATTTTTTTCATCAAATGCCCTGAAACAACATGAGTTAACACATGCTGAAGAGAAACCTTTCCACTGTTCCCAGTGTGGAAAGAGATTTTTCTTATCAGGGCACCTGAAAAGACATGAGCTAATACACTCTGCGGAGAAGCCTTTCCACTGTTCTTATTGTGAAAAGGGTTTTAAGAGTTTATGGAACATGAAAGTGCATCAAAAACACACACAAAGGAGAAGCCTTCCACTGCTCCCACTGTGGGATGAAATGTACACGGTTTCAACAATTCAAAGAGCATGAAAGAATCAACAGCGGAGAGAAGTTATTATTGGTCCCAGAGTGGGAAGGGATCTAGAACAACACATGGGATTAGAGCCATTTGTGAAAGATAATCTTTTGAAGATAGTTTGGTTTATTTATTGTGTATAAAAATGTTGTGAAAGATATTATTCACGTGGAATATCCCTTGACGTGAGGGAACATTTATATATTACACATATATATATACATTTATTTATTTGAACAGTTTTTTTGGGGGGGTATCTGTACTTTACTTCTTTTGTTAAACTTATTTGACGACATTCCTAAAGAAAATAATGTACTTTTTTTACTCTGTACATTTTCCCTTGACACCCAAGAGTACTCATTACATTTTGAATGCTTAACAGGACAGGAAAATGGTCCAATTCACACACTTATCGAGAGAACATCACTACTGCGTCTAATCTGGCGGACTCACTAAACACAAACGCTTCATTCGTAACTGAGTCAGGGGCTCCAACCCTCAGACATATCTGTGAATAAAAAAAAACAAGAACATTGTGCTGTCTGGTTTGCCTAGTATAAGGAATTTGAAATGATTTATACTTTTAAAATCAAATGCTTTTAGACTTTTACTCTAGTATTTTACTGGGTGACTTTCACTTTTAGTTGAGTCATTTTCTGTTGAGGCATCTTTACTTTTACTCAAGTATGATGGTGTGTGTATGATGTATCAAGTATGATAGTGTATGTATGATGTATCAAGTATGATGGTGTGTGTATGATGTATCAAGTATGATGGTGTATGTATGATGTATCAAGTATGATGGTGTATGTATGATGTATCAAGTATGATGGTGTATGTATGATGTATCAAGTATGATGGTGTATGTATGATGTATCAAGTATGATGGTGTGTGTATGATGTATCAACTATGATTATGTATGTATGATGTATCAAGTATGATGGTGTGTGTATGATGTATCAACTATGATGGTGTGTGTATGATTTATCAACTATGATTATGTGTGTATGATTTATCAACTATGATGGTGTGTGTATGATTTATCAAGTATGATGGTGTGTGTATGATTTATCAACTATGATTATGTGTGTATGATTTATCAACTATGATGGTGTGTGTATGATTTATCAACTATGATTGGGTCCCACCACTATTCATCAACAAACTGTGTGACAAACCTGAACTTTCTTTTTGTGAGTAACCAACAATAAATATGATTTTTTTTGAGGACAATGTTGAGCCCTTACACATGTCCACTAGGGTACACATGTCCACTAGGGTACACATGTCCACTAGGGTACACATGTCCACTAGGGTACACATGTCCACTAGGGCACACATGTCCACTAGGGCACACATGTCCACTAGGGTACACATGTCCACTAGGGTACACATGTCCACTAGGGTACACATGTCCACTAGGGTACACATGTCCACTAGGGTACACATGTCCACCAGGGCACACATGTCCACCAGGGTACACATGTCCACCAGGGTACACATGTCCACCAGGGTACACATGTCCACTAGGGCACACATGTCCACCAGGGTACACATGTCCACCAGGGTACACATGTCCACCAGGGTACACATGTCCACCAGGGTACACATGTCCACCAGGGCACACATGTCCACTAGGGCACACATGTCCACCAGGGTACACATGTCCACCAGGGTACACATGTCCACCAGGGTACACATGTCCACCAGGGTGCACAAGTAGACTAGGGTACACAAGTCCACTAGGGCACACATGGCCACTAGGGCACACATGGCCACTAGGGCACACATGGCCACTAGGGCACACATGGCCACTAGGGTACACATGACCACTAGGGTACACATGTCCACTAGGGCACACATGTCCACTAGGGCACACATGTCCACTAGGGCACACATGTCCACTAGGGCACACATGTCCACCAGGGTACACATGTCCACCAGGGTACACATGTCCACCAGGGTACACATGTCCACCAGGGTACACATGTCCACCAGGGCACACATGTCCACTAGGGCACACATGTCCACCAGGGTACACATGTCCACCAGGGTACACATGTCCACCAGGGTACACATGTCCACCAGGGTGCACATGTCCACCAGGGTACACAAGTAGACTAGGGTACACAAGTAGACTAGGGTACACAAGTCCACTAGGGCACACATGGCCACTAGGGCACACATGGCCACTAGGGCACACATGGCCACTAGGGTACACATGACCACTAGGGTACACATGTCCACGAGGGCAGACATATCCACTAGGGTACACATATCCACTAGGGTACACATATCCACTAGGGTACACATGTCCACTAGGGTACACATGTCCACTAGGGTACACATGGCCACTAGGGTACACATGGACTTAAAGTTCATGCAGTTCAAGAACACACACACAGTGCTCCCATTGTCTGATATTTTTGACTGAGAACATGTTTTTGTTTTTGAGGTTCCTGACTAGATAGACTGCATGCACAGAGACTGTCCTGACTCGATAGACTGCATGCACAGAGACTGTCCTGACTCGATAGACTGCATGCACAGAGACTGTCCTGACTCGATAGACTGCATGCACAGAGACTGTCCTGACTCGATAGACTGCATGCACAGAGACTGTCCTGACTCGATAGACTGCATGCACAGAGACTGTCCTGACTCGATAGACTGCATGCACAGAGACTGTCCTGACTCGATAGACTGCATGCACAGAGACTGTCCTGACTCGATAGACTGCATGCACAGAGGCTGTCCTGACTCGATAGACTGCATGTACAGAGACTGTCCTGACTCGATAGACTGCATGCACAGAGGCTGTCCTGACTCGATAGACTGGAACCTGTCTTTACCATCCATACCAACTGGAACCTGTCTTTACCTTCCATACCAACTGGAACCTGTCTTTACCATCCATACCAACTGGAACCATCCATACCAACCGGAACCATCCATACCAACTGGAACCATCCATACCAACTGGAACCTGTCTGTACCATCCATACCAACTGGAACCTGTCTTTACCATCCATACCAACTGGAACCATCCATACCAACTGGAACCATCCATACCAACTGGAACCTGTCTTTACCATCCATACCAACTGGAACCATCCATACCAACTGGAACCATCCATACCAACTGGAACCTGTCTTTACCATCCATACCAACTGGAACCTGTCTGTACCATCCATACCAACTGGAACCATCCATACCAACTGGAACCATCCATACCAACTGGAACCTGTCTTTACCATCCATACCAACTGGAACCTGTCTTTACCATCCATATCAACTGGAACTTGTCTTTACCATCCATACCAACTGGAACCTGTCTTTACCATCCATACCAACTGGAACCTGTCTTTACCATCCATACCAACTGGAACCTGTCTTTACCATCCATACCAACTGGAACCTGTCTGTACCATCCATATCAACTGGAACTTGTCTTTACCATCCATACCAACTGGAACCTGTCTTTACCATCCATACCAACTGGAACCTGTCTTTACCATCCATACCAACTGGAACCTGTCTGTACCATCCATACCAACTGGAACCTGTCTTTACCATCCATACCAACTGGAACCTGTCTGTACCATCCATACCAACTGGAACCTGTCTTTACCATCCATACCAACTGGAACCATCCATACCAACTGGAACCATCCATACCAACTGGAACCATCCATACCAACTGGAACCTGTCTGTACCATCCATACCAACTGGAACCTGTCTTTACCATCCATACCAACTGGAACCATCCATACCAACTGGAACCTGTCTTTACCATCCATACAAACTGGAACCTGTCTTTACCATCCATACCAACTGGAACCATCCATATCAACTGGAACCATCCATACCAACTGGAACCTGTCTTTACCATCCATACCAACTGGAACCATCCATATCAACTGGAACCATCCATACCAACTGGAACCTGTCTTTACCATCCATATCAACTAGAACCTGTCTTTACCATCCATACCAACTGGAACCTGTCTTTACCATCCATACCAACTGGAACCATCCATACCAACTGGAACCATCCATACCAACTGGAACCTGTCTTTACCATCCATACCAACTGGAACCTGTCTTTACCATCCATACCAACTGGAACCATCCATACCAACTGGAACCTGTCTTTACCATCCATACCAACTGGAACCATCCATATCAACTGGAACCATCCATACCAACTGGAACCTGTCTTTACCATCCATATCAACTAGAACCTGTCTTTACCATCCATACCAACTGGAACCTGTCTTTACCATCCATACCAACTGGAACCATCCATACCAACTGGAACCTGTCTTTACCATCCATACCAACTGGAACCTGTCTTTACCATCCATACCAACTGGAACCATCCATACCAACTGGAACCTGTCTTTACCATCCATACCAACTGGAACCATCCATATCAACTGGAACCATCCATACCAACTGGAACCTGTCTTTACCATCCATATCAACTAGAACCTGTCTTTACCATCCATACCAACTGGAACCTGTCTTTACCATCCATACCAACTGGAACCATCCATACCAACTGGAACCTGTCTTTACCATCCATACCAACTGGAACCTGTCTTTACCATCCATACCAACTGGAACCTGTCTTTACCATCCATACCAACTGGAACCATCCATACCAACTGGAACCATCCATACCAACTGGAACCTGTCTATACCAACTGGAACCTGTCTTTACCATCCATATCAACTGGAACCTGTCTTTACCATCCATACCAACTGGAACCTGTCTTTATCATCCATACCAACTGGAACCTGTCTTTACCATCCATATCAACTGGAACCATCCATACCAACTGGAACATGTCTTTACCATCCATACCAACTGGAACATGTCTTTACCATCCATACCAACTGGAACCATCCATACCAACTGGAACCTGTCTTTACCATCCATACCAACTGGAACCTGTCTTTACCATCCATATCAACTGGAACTTGTCTTTACCATCCATACCAACTGGAACCTGTCTTTACCATCCATACCAACTGGAACCTGTCTTTACCATCCATACCAACTGGAACCTGTCTGTACCATCCATACCAACTGGAACCTGTCTTTACCATCCATACCAACTGGAACCATCCATACCAACTGAAACCATCCATACCAACTGGAACCATCCATACCAACTGGAACCTGTCTTTACCATCCATACCAACTGGAACCTGTCTTTACCATCCATACCAACTGGAACCATCCATACCAACTGGAACCTGTCTTTACCATCCATACAAACTGGAACCATCCATACCAACTGGATCCTGTCTTTACCATCCATACCAACTGGAACCTGTCTTTACCATCCATACCAACTGGAACCATCCATACCAACTGGAACCTGTCTTTACCATCCATACCAACTGGAACCATCCATATCAACTGGAACCATCCATACCAACTGGAACCTGTCTATACCAACTGGAACCTGTCTTTACCATCCATATCAACTGGAACCTGTCTTTACCATTTACATTACATTTACATTACATTTAAGTCATTTAGCAGACGCTCTTATCCAGAGCGACTTACAAATTGGTGCATTCACCTTATGACATCCAGTGGGACAGTCACTTAACAATAGTGCATCTAAAACTTAGGGGGGTGAGAGGGATTACTTATCCTATCCTAGGTATTCCTTAAAGAGGTGGGGTTTCAGGTGTCTCCGGAAGGTAAGGGTGATTGACTCCGCTGTCCTGGCGTCGTGAGGGAGTTTGTTCCACCATTGGGGGCCAGGGCAGCGAACAGTTTTGACTGGGCTGAGCGGGAGCTGTACTTCCTCAGTGGTAGGGAGGCGAGCAGGCCAGAGGTGGATGAACGCAGTGCCCTTGTTTGGGTGTAGGGCCTGATCAGAGCCTGGAGGTACTGAGGTGCCGTTCCCCTCACAGCTCCGTAGGCAAGCACCATGGTCTTGTAGCGGATGCGAGCTTCAACTGGAAGCCAGTGGAGAGAACGGAGGAGCGGGGTGACATGAGAGAACTTGGGAAGGTTGAACACCAGACGGGCTGCGGCGTTCTGGATGAGTTGAAGGGGTTTAATGGCACAGGCAGGGAGCCCAGCCAACAGCGAGTTGCAGTAATCCAGACGGGAGATGACAAGTGCCTGGATTAGGACCTGCGCCGCTTCCTGTGTGAGGCAGGGTCGTACTCTGCGGATGTTGTAGAGCATGAACCTACAGGAACGGGCCACCGCCTTGATGTTGGTTGAGAACGACAGGGTGTTGTCCAGGATCACGCCAAGGTTCTTGGCGCTCTGGGAGGAGGACACAATGGAGTTGTCAACCGTGATGGCGAGATCATGGAACGGGCAGTCCTTCCCCGGGAGGAAGAGCAGCTCCGTCCTGCCGAGGTTCAGCTTGAGGTGGTGGTCCGTCATCCACACTGATATGTCTGCCAGACATGCAGAGATGCGATTCGCCACCTGGTCATCAGAAGGGGGAAAGGAGAAGATTAATTGTGTGTCGTCTGCATAGCAATGATAAGAGAGACCATGTGAGGTTATGACAGAGCCAAGTGACTTGGTGTATAGCGAGAATAGGAGAGGGCCAAGAACAGAGCCCTGGGGGACACCAGTGGTGAGAGCGCGTGGTGAGGAGACAGATTCTCGCCACGCCACCTGGTAGGAGCGACCTGTCAGGTAGGACGCAATCCAAGCGTGGGCCGCGCCGGAGATGCCCAACTCGGAGAGGGTGGAGAGGAGGATCTGATGGTTCACAGTATCGAAGGCAGCCGATAGATCTAGAAGGATGAGAGCAGAGGAGAGAGAGTTAGCTTTAGCAGTGCGGAGCGCCTCCGTGATACAGAGGAGAGCAGTCTCAGTTGAATGACTAGTCTTGAAACCTGACTGATTTGGATCAAGAAGGTCATTCAGAGAGAGATAGCGGGAGAGCTGGCCAAGGACGGCACGTTCAAGAGTTTTGGAGAGAAAAGAAAGAAGGGATACTGGTCTGTAATTGTTGACATCGGAGGGATCGAGTGTAGGTTTTTTCAGAAGGGGTGCAACTCTCGCTCTCTTGAAGACGGAAGGGACGTAGCCAGCGGTCAGGGATGAGTTGATGAGCGAGGTGAGGTAAGGGAGAAGGTCTCCGGAAATGGTCTGGAGAAGAGAGGAGGGGATAGGGTCAAGCGGGCAGGTTGTTGGGCGGCCGGCCGTCACAAGACGCGAGATTTCATCTGGAACCATCCATACAACTGAGAGAGAGGGGAGAAAGAGGTCAGAGCACAGGGTAGGGCAGTGTGAGCAGAACCAGCGGTGTCGTTTGACTTAGCAAACGAGGATCGGATGTCGTCGACCTTCTTTTCAAAATGGTTGACGAAGTCATCTGCAGAGAGGGAGGAGGGGGAGGGGCGGAGGATTCAGGAGGGAGGAGAAGGTGGCAAAGAGCTTCCTAGGGTTAGAGGCAGATGCTTGGAATTTAGCGTGGTAGAAAGTGGCTTTAGCAGCAGAGACAGAGGAGGAAAATGTAGAGAGGAGGGAGTGAAAGGATGCCAGGTCCGCAGGGAGGCGAGTTTTCCTCCATTTCCGCTCGGCTGCCCGGAGCCCTGTTCTGTGAGCTCGCAATGAGTCATCGAGCCACGGAGCGGGAGGGGAGGACCGAGCCGGCCTGGAGGATAGGGGACATAGAGAGTCAAGGGATGCAGAGAGGGAGGAGAGGAGGGTTGAGGAGGCAGAATCAGGAGATAGGTGGGAGAAGGTTTGAGCGGAGGGAAGAGATGATAGGATGGAAGAGGAGAGAGTAGCGGGGAGAGAGAGCGAAGGTTGGGACGGCGCGATACCATCCGAGTAGGGGCAGTGTGGGAGGTGTTGGATGAGAGCGAGAGGGAAAAGGATACAAGGCAGTGGTCGGAGACTTGGAGGGGAGTTGCAATGAGGTTAGTGGAGGAACAGCATCTAGTAAAGATGAGGTCGAGCGTATTGCCTGCCTTGTGAGTAGGGGGGGAAGGTGAGAGGGTGAGGTCAAAAGAGGAGAGGAGTGGAAAGAAGGAGGCAGAGAGGAAAGAGTCAAAGGTAGACGTGGGGAGGTTAAAGTCGCCCAGAACTGTGAGAGGTGAGCCGTCCTCAGGAAAGGAGCTTATCAAGGCATCAAGCTCATTGATGAACTCTCCAAGGGAACCTGGAGGGCGATAAATGATAAGGATGTTAAGCTTGAAAGGGCTAGTAACTGTGACAGCACGGAATTCAAAGGAGGCGATAGACAGATGGGTAAGGGGAGAAAGAGAGAATGACCACTTGGGAGAGATGAGGATCCCGGTGCCACCACCCCGCTGACCAGACGCTCTCGGGGTGTGCGAGAACACGTGGGCGGACGGAGAGAGAGCAGTAGGAGTAGCAGTGTTGTCTGTGGTGATCCATGTTTCCGTCAGTGCCAAGAAGTCGAGGGACTGGAGGGAGGCATAGGCTGAGATGAACTCTGCCTTGTTGACCGCAGATTGGCAGTTCCAGAGGCTACCGGAGACCTGGAACTCCACGTGGGTCGTGCGCGCTGGGACCACCAGAGTAGGGTGGCCGCGGCCACGCGGTGAGGAGCGTTTGTATGGTCTGTGCAGAGAGGAGAGAACAGGGATAAACAGACACATAGTTGACAGGCTACAGAAGAGGCTACGCTAATGCAAAGGAGATTGGAATGACAAGTGGACTACACGTCTCGAATGTTCAGAAAGTTAAGCTACGTAGCAAGAATCTTATTGACTAAAATGATTAAAATGATACAGTACTGCTGAAGTAGGCCAGCTGGCAGTGGGTGCGTTGTTGACACTACACTAATCAAGTCGTTCCGTTGAGTGTAATAGTTTCTGCAGTGTTGCTATTCGGGGGCTAGCTGGCTAGCTAGCAGTGTTGTTTACGTTACGTTGCGTTAAAAGAACGACAATAGCTGGCTAGCGAACCTAGAAAATCGCTCTAGACTACACAATTATCTTTGATACAAAGACGGCTATGTAGCTAGCTACGATCAAACAAATCAAACCGTTGTACTGTAATGAAATGAAGTGAAAATGTGATACTACCTGTGAATGCGACCGGGTAGTTGAGTTCTATACAGAAGACGTTGGCTAGTGTTGGCTAGCTAGCAGAGTCACCTACGTTAAGGACGACAAATAGCTGGCTAGCTAACCTCGGTAAATTAAGATAATCACTCTAAGACTACACACTCTAAACCTAAACAACACAATTATCTTGGATACGATGAAACGAAGACAGCAAAGGCAGCTATGTAGCTAGCTAACACTACACTAATCAAGTCGTTCAGTTGAGTGTAATAGTTTCTCCAGTGCAGCTAATCAGTGGACGTTAGCTAGCTGGCTAGTGAAGACTACGTTAGGACGGCGAAATACGATAATTACGCAATTATCTTTGATACAAAGACGGCTATGTAGCTAGCTGAGAAGAAATTGCTAAGATTAGACAAATCAAACCGTTGTGATATAATGAAATATAACAAAAAAGTTATACTACCCGCGGGAGCGAAGTGCAGATGCGACCACTCACTCCAACTCAACTAGAACCTGTCTTTACCATCCATACCAACTGGAACCTGTCTTTACCATCCATACCAACTGGAACCATCCATACCAACTGGAACCTGTCTTTACCATCCATACCAACTGGAACCTGTCTTTACCATCCATACCAACTGGAACCATCCATACCAACTGGAACCTGTCTATACCAACTGGAACCTGTCTTTACCATCCATATCAACTGGAACCTGTCTTTACCATCCATACCAACTGGAACCTGTCTTTACCATCCATACCAACTGGAACCTGTCTTTACCATCCATATCAACTGGAACCATCCATACCAACTGGAACATGTCTTTACCATCCATACCAACTGGAACCTGTCTTTACCATCCATACCAACTGGAACATGTCTTTACCATCCATACCAACTGGAACATGTCTTTACCATCCATACCAACTGGAACCTGTCTTTACCATCCATACCAACTGGAACCTGTCTTTACCATCCATACCAACTGGAACCTGTCTTTACCATCCATACCAACTGGAACATGTCTTTACCATCCATACCAACTGGAACCTGTCTTTACCATCCATACCAACTGGAACCTGTCTTTACCATCCATACCAACTGGAACCTGTCTGTACCATCCATACCAACTGGAACCTGTCTTTACCATCCATACCAACTGGAACCTGTCTGTACCATCCATACCAACTGGAACCTGTCTTTACCATCCATACCAACTGGAACCATCCATACCAACTGGAACCATCCATACCAACTGGAACCATCCATACCAACTGGAACCTGTCTTTACCATCCATACCAACTGGAACCTGTCTTTACCATCCATACCAACTGGAACCATCCATACCAACTGGAACCTGTCTTTACCATCCATACAAACTGGAACCATCCATACCAACTGGAACCTGTCTTTACCATCCATACCAACTGGAACCTGTCTTTACCATCCATACCAACTGGAACCATCCATATCAACTGGAACCATCCATACCAACTGGAACCTGTCTTTACCATCCATACCAACTGGAACCATCCATATCAACTGGAACCATCCATACCAACTGGAACCTGTCTTTACCATCCATATCAACTAGAACCTGTCTTTACCATCCATACCAACTGGAACCTGTCTTTACCATCCATACCAACTGGAACCATCCATACCAACTGGAACCTGTCTTTACCATCCATACCAACTGGAACCTGTCTTTACCATCCATACCAACTGGAACCATCCATACCAACTGGAACCTGTCTTTACCATCCATACCAACTGGAACCATCCATATCAACTGGAACCATCCATACCAACTGGAACCTGTCTTTACCATCCATATCAACTGGAACCTGTCTTTACCATCCATACCAACTGGAACCTGTCTTTACCATCCATACCAACTGGAACCATCCATACCAACTGGAACCTGTCTTTACCATCCATACAAACTGGAACCTGTCTTTACCATCCATACCAACTGGAACCATCCATACCAACTGGAACCTGTCTTTACCATCCATACCAACTGGAACCATCCATATCAACTGGAACCATCCATACCAACTGGAACCTGTCTTTACCATCCATATCAACTAGAACCTGTCTTTACCATCCATACCAACTGGAACCTGTCTTTACCATCCATACCAACTGGAACCATCCATACCAACTGGAACCTGTCTTTACCATCCATACCAACTGGAACCTGTCTTTAACCTGTCTTTACCATCCATACCAACTGGAACCTGTCTTTACCATCCATACCAACTGGAACCATCCATACCAACTGGAACCATCCATACCAACTGGAACCTGTCTATACCAACTGGAACCTGTCTTTACCATCCATATCAACTGGAACCTGTCTTTACCATCCATACCAACTGGAACCTGTCTTTACCATCCATATCAACTGGAACCATCCATACCAACTGGAACATGTCTTTACCATCCATACCAACTGGAACATGTCTTTACCATCCATACCAACTGGAACCTGTCTTTACCATCCATACCAACTGGAACCTGTCTTTACCATCCATACCAACTGGAACCTGTCTTTACCATCCATACCAACTGGAACCTGTCTTTACCATCCATATCAACTGGAACTTGTCTTTACCATCCATACCAACTGGAACCTGTCTTTACCATCCATACCAACTGGAACCTGTCTTTACCATCCATACCAACTGGAACCTGTCTGTACCATCCATACCAACTGGAACCTGTCTTTACCATCCATACCAACTGGAACCTGTCTGTACCATCCATACCAACTGGAACCTGTCTTTACCATCCATACCAACTGGAACCATCCATACCAACTGGAACCATCCATACCAACTGGAACCATCCATACCAACTGGAACCTGTCTTTACCATCCATACCAACTGGAACCTGTCTTTACCATCCATACCAACTGGAACCATCCATACCAACTGGAACCTGTCTTTACCATCCATACAAACTGGAACCATCCATACCAACTGGAACCTGTCTTTACCATCCATACCAACTGGAACCTGTCTTTACCATCCATACCAACTGGAACCATCCATATCAACTGGAACCATCCATACCAACTGGAACCTGTCTTTACCATCCATACCAACTGGAACCATCCATATCAACTGGAACCATCCATACCAACTGGAACCTGTCTTTACCATCCATATCAACTAGAACCTGTCTTTACCATCCATACCAACTGGAACCTGTCTTTACCATCCATACCAACTGGAACCATCCATACCAACTGGAACCTGTCTTTACCATCCATACCAACTGGAACCTGTCTTTACCATCCATACCAACTGGAACCTGTCTTTACCATCCATACCAACTGGAACCATCCATACCAACTGGAACCATCCATACCAACTGGAACCTGTCTATACCAACTGGAACCTGTCTTTACCATCCATATCAACTGGAACCTGTCTTTACCATCCATACCAACTGGAACCTGTCTTTACCATCCATACCAACTGGAACCTGTCTTTACCATCCATACCAACTGGAACCATCCATACCAACTGGAACATGTCTTTACCATCCATACCAACTGGAACATGTCTTTACCATCCATACCAACTGGAACCTGTCTTTACCATCCATACCAACTGGAACCTGTCTTTACCATCCATACCAACTGGAACCTGTCTTTACCATCCATATCAACTGGAACCTGTCTTTACCATCCATACCAACTGGAACCTGTCTTTACCATCCATATCAACTGGAACCATCCATACCAACTGGAACCTGTCTTTACCATCCATACCAACTGGAACCTGTCTTTACCATCCATATCAACTGGAACCATCCATACCAACTGGAACATGTCTTTACCATCCATACCAACTGGAACCTGTCTTTACCATCCATATCAACTGGAACCATCCATACCAACTGGAACCTGTCTTTACCATCCATACCAACTGGAACCTGTCTTTACCATCCATACCAACTGGAACATGTCTTTACCATCCATACCAACTGGAACATGGAACCATCCATACTTTACCATCCATACCAACTGGAACCTGTCTTTACCATCCATACCAACTGGAACCTGTCTTTACCATCCATACCAACTGGAACCTGTCTTTACCATCCATATCAACTGGAACCATCCATACCAACTGGAACCTGTCTTTACCATCCATACCAACTGGAACCATCCATACCAACTGGAACCTGTCTTTACCATCCATACCAACTGGAACCTGTCTTTACCATCCATACCAACTGGAACATGTCTTTACCATCCATACCAACTGGAACCTGTCTTTACCATCCATACCAACTGGAACCTGTCTTTACCATCCATACCAACTGGAACCTGTCTTTACCATCCATACCAACTGGAACCTGTCTTTACCATCCATACCAACTGGAACCTGTCTTTACCATCCATACCAACTGGAACCTGTCTTTACCATCCATACCAACTGGAACCATCCATACCAACTGAAACCATCCATACCAACTGGAACCTGTCTTAACCATCCATACCAACTGGAACCATCCATACCAACTGGAACCATCCATACCAACTGGAACCATCCATATCAACTGGAACCTGTCTTACCATCCATACCAACTGGAACCTGTCTTTACCATCCATACCAACTGGAACCTGTCTTTACCATCCATACCAACTGGAACCTGTCTTTACCATCCATACCAACTGGAACCATCCATATCAACTGGAACCTGTCTTTACCATCCATACCAACTGGAACCTGTCTTTACCATCCATACCAACTGGAACCTGTCTTTACCATCCATACCAACTGGAACCATCCATACCAACTGAAACCATCCATACCAACTGGAACCTGTCTTTACCATCCATACTAACTGGAACCATCCATACCAACTGGAACCTGTCTTTACCATCCATACCAACTGGAACCTGTCTTTACCATCCATACCAACTGGAACCTGTCTTTACCATCCATACCAACTGGAACCTGTCTTTACCATCCATACCAACTGGAACCATCCATACCAACTGGAACCTGTCTTTACCATCCATACCAACTGGAACCTGTCTTTACCATCCATACCAACTGGAACCATCCATACCAACTGGAACCTGTCTTTACCATCCATACCAACTGGAACCTGTCTTTACCATCCATACCAACTGGAACCTGTCTTTACCATCCATATCAACTGGAACCTGTCTTTACCATGGAACCTGGAACCTGTCTTTACTGGAACCTGTCTTTAACACTCTATGCTAGTAAATTAGTAGCATTGAGTAGATCTCCACAAACTATTTCTGACCTGGCTTTGTGCACAGGGGGCGTTGTCATGATGAAACAGGAAAGAGCTTTTCCCCAAAACTGTTGCCACAAAGTTTGAAGCACAGAATCGTCTAGTGTCATTGTACGCTGATGGGGTTCAGATTTCCCTTCAATGGAACTAAGGGACCTAGACTTGACAATGGGAGAAAACAGCCCCAGACCAGTATTCCTCCTGCACCACATTGACTATGGGAGAACAAACAGCCCCAGACCAGTATTCCTCCTGCACCACATTGACCATGGGAGAACACAGCCCCAGACCAGTATTCCTCCTGCACCACATTGACCATGGGAGAACACAGCCCCAGACCAGTATTCCTCCTGCACCACATTGACCATGGGAGAACACAGCCCCAGACCAGTATTCCTCCTGCACCACATTGACCATGGGAGAACACAGCCCCAGACCAGTATTCCTCCTGCACCACATTGACCATGGGAGAACACAGCCCCAGACCAGTATTCCTCCTGCACCACATTGACCATGGGAGAACACAGCCCCAGACCAGTATTCCTCCTGCACCACATTGACCATGGGAGAACAAACAGCCCCAGACCATTATTCCTCCTGCACCACATTGACCATGGGAGAACACAGCCCCAGACCAGTATTCCTCTTGCACCACATTGACCATGGGAGAAAACAGCCCCAGACCAGTATTCCTCCTGCACCACATTGACCATGGGAGAATAAACAGCCCCAGACCAGTATTCCTCCTGCACCACATTGACCATGGGAGAATAAACAGCCCCAGACCAGTATTCCTCCTGCACCACATTGACAATGGGAGAATAAACAGCCCCAGACCAGTATTCCTCCTGCACCACATTGACCATGGGAGAACAAACAGCCCCAGACCAGTATTCCTCCTGCACCACATTGACCATGGGAGAACAAACAGCCCCAGACCAATACTCCTCCTGCACCACATTGACCATGGGAGAACACAGCCCCAGACCAGTATTCCTCCTGCACCACATTGACCATGGGAGAACACAGCCCCAGACCAGTATTCCTCCTGCACCACATTGACCATGGGAGAAAACAGCCCCAGACCAGTATTCCTCCTGCACCACATTGACCATGGGAGAACAAACAGCCCCAGACCAGTATTCCTCCTGCACCACATTGACCATGGGAGAAAACAGCCCCAGACCAGTATTCCTCCTGCACCACATTGACCATGGGAGAACAAACAGCCCCAGACCAGTATTCCTCCTGCACCACATTGACCATGGGAGAAAACAGCCCCAGACCATTATTCCTCCTGCACCACATTGACCATGGGAGAAAACAGCCCCAGACCAGTATTCCTCCTGCACCACATTGTAGCCACTGCAGTCGGGCAGGTAGAATTCTCTTGGCATCCCGCCAAAGCCAGATTCAAGCGTTCCCACTGCTCCAGAGTCCATTGGAGGGCGGGGTTAGAGCATTGGACAAGTAACCAAAAGGTTGCAAGTTAAAATCCCCCAGCTGACAAGGTACAAATCTGTCCCTGAACAGGCAGTTAACCCATCATTGAAAATAAGAATTTGCTCTTAACTGACTTGCCTAGTTAAATAAAGGTAAAACAAATTGGCAGCGAGCTTTACACCACTCCAGCTGGCTCTTGGCATTGCACCTGGGGATTTTAGGCCACGGAAACCCATTTCATGACGTGTACGACAGCGTGTTCCAGTTCTCGCCAATATCCAGCAACTTCGCACGGCCGTTGACGAGGAGTGGGGCAACATTTGAACAGCCTGATCAACTCTATGTGAAGGAGATGTGTCGCGCTGCATGAGACAAATGGTGGTCACACCAGATACTGACTGGGTTTCTGATCTACGCCCCTACTTTAATTTTTTAATTTTATGTATCTGTATTCCCAGTCATGTGAAATCCATAGATTATGAATTTATTTAAATTTACTGATGTCCTTAATATGAAATGTAACTCTGTAAAATCCTTGAAATTGTTATGTGTTGCGTCTATTTTTGTTCAGTGTATATAGCATGACAAATACAATTTGGTTTGATTTAGCCCCCCAAAAAACACGATTACTTGCCTCTGAAATGAAACCATCAAGTGATATATTTAAACAAATGCAAGTCTGTCATTGAACAACCCCATGCCACGACTAGATAGTAAAAAACAACATATTTCATACATTTCTTTAAACAACAAAAAGAAGCGGTCGCTAATTGGTTGAATTTCTGAAAATTGATATACGGGGTTTTGGAAAGAAAGCCTTCACCTGTAGGAGGGAAAGAAGCGGTCGCTGATTGGTTGAATACCAGGGGCGCAAGATGGAGTTGTCAACAAATCACATGACAGAAATATGATGCCAAGTTTTGAAGCTACATAAAGTGATCTGTGCATTTGAACAACAGCATAAATACACCTATTTCACAATGTTCATGCCAACAACCGAATGAGAATTGCTGCACATGCTGCCACTGTTTTGAACAAAATAGATAATACTATTCAGAACGAACAACCAGGTCAAATCAAATCAAATTTTATTTGTCACATACACATGGTTAGCAGATGTTAATGCGAGTGTAGCGAAATGCTTGTGCTTCTAGTTCCGACAATGCAGTGATAACCAACAAGTAATCTAACTGTACACGAATGAACGAGTGTCACCAGGCAGAACACTACAAACAATAAGTGAAAACACATGATCTAACTGGGGCTAAGCTAGCTAACATAATGTCACAAAGCATGATGCACTAACCAGTTAATGTTCATTCTGAAATAACGTCATATTTCCCGAGTCAGCTATGAGTTTAGAAACACTTGATATTGGCATGGTGGATAATTTGATGTAAAAAAATGATCGACCAAACTATTTCTCGATGTTTCTCAAAATTACTGTAGCTGGGAAATTCATTTGATTATGCTTTGTCATAGACACGGTTTTATGCTGTTTTTGTCCACAAAATATGTTGCCCTGTCAATATCCTGGTCTGAACCACAACCGGCGGTGATCGGGAGTCCCATTGGGCGGGGCACAATTGGCCCAGCGTCGTCCGGGTTAGGGCAGGGTTTGGCTGGGGTAGGCCGTTATTATAAATCATAATTTGTTCTTAACTGACTAAAAAATAAAAACACGTCGCCCTGTCACCTACAGTAGAACCTGCCAAACAACGCCAGGGGGTAACAATACAGTTGGCCATGCTTTTTGTCCTACCAGATCCCTGATGAGGTGGCTCTTACAACCATCTGTCCTTTTTTGGATGTAGTTGTCAGGTTTCTCAGGTCCCAGGCTCCTATAATGAGGTACTAGATTTTAAAAACCAGACATTCGCCATTAGCCTATTTAAAGGTTGACAACAATGTACATTCCTCTCTGATTACTACGAAGGATCGTTCACGAGCAAATGTTTTTGTTAGGGACCGGACATATGAAGTCAAGTGTTGATTTGATAGAAATAAACGAATCATAAACAAACATAAACAATTGCATTTAAATATCTTGTTCGCTATAACTATTGCATTGAAGTGAAAATTGCAAAAAAAACAACAACAGCAACATCTGTCCTACTTTTACAACTTTTGATTTGCATAAAACAACGTGTTAATTTGATTGAAATAATCAAATCATATAAAAATGCATTTCAATCTGTTGTTCGCAGTAACTTTTTAAATTTGTTGTCATAGAAACATCAAAACAAGTGCAAGTTCGTATCCCACTTCTGACACCATGTTTCAGTATGATATGCTACATAAAGGAATAACGACAGACACCAATGTCAGGTTCAATAGCCTTGTTTGTGCCTTGTATGAATAGCAACAACTGGAGTCCCGGGGAACAGTCCGGCTAGTCGATTACCTATCAACTAGACTCCGTAACAATATTCTAAAAACATCTGGGAAAGATACTCAAAGAAGAAACATATAGTTTAGTTGGAGAAAACAGGGCGGCTTGACATCAAGAAGAGGACAACAGGATGCAGACAATATTTCAACATTTCATGATTAATCCTGTCGTCAAGGCTTCACCCTTTATTATATAGACCCCCCCTGTCTCCTTCCTAGAAAACGTCAACCTTCTAAGCTGTAAACCATTTGTCAACAGTATCTATTGACCCTCAATTGCTCAAACAGTATGCCGCATTAGGCTATAAACTCCACAGCACATTTTCAAAGCGTTGCGTAAAAAGGAATTAAACCCCATTGTGACGTTTGCCAATGCGCGTCACAGTTCACCACTTTAATGAATGTTGAATGTCAACACTTTATTTTATAATCCACTGACAGGGCAGTTTCTGAAACATTTCAACATTTATTTTTCAATAAACTACTAACCTAACTAGCCCATATGCCACTGGGTGAGGTAAGTTGTCATTGTTTTTAGGCAGAATTATGTGAGGTTTTACTATGTGTTGTTGCCGGTGCGTCTTGGTCGATGTATTAGTCGATGTATGTATTAGTCAATGTATTAGTCTATTAGCAGACGCTCTTATTCAGAGCGACTTATAGGAGCAATTAGGGATAAGTACCTTGCTCAAGGGCACATCGGTAGATTTGTCACCTAGCCGGCTTTGGCATTCGAACCACCAATACTCTTAACCACTAGGCCACCTGTCACCTGATTTATTTTCAGAAAAATGTCACCCTCATCAATCTGTCACCTAATCCTGCCTAATGGGAAGGTCAGCCCTGGAGGAAAGTATTGGCTGTAAAGAAGTAAGAGAACATAACATCTGGTTGTTTTAAATTACTTCTTATAACATTGCATGAATAAACAATGTAATTAACATTTTTTCAATCTGCGTGACCCACTCCGGTCAGCAGATGGCGATATGATTCTTTCAGGGGCGGAAGGGCTGCAATTTCAAACCCCCGAAATCTGTCGTTCTGCCCCTGAACAGGCAGTTAATCCACTGTTCCTAGGCCGTCATTGAAAATAAGAATTTGTTCTTAACTGACTTGCCTAGTTAAATAAAGGTAAAATAAAAATAATTTTAAAAAGGTGATGCTTCTTCCGTGACGTATAATCTAGTGGACGGAACTGGAAGCTTCAACTGCGACAACAGGATTGGATTCAACCACCTTGGTAGCAAACATAAAACCGAAACATTGAAGCGATTTAGACCAATCTTGTGTATATTAATCTGTGTTTTTAACATTCTGTTTACGTATTTACTAGTTAACAAACGCAATTTGCTTGTTACATGACATTTGTTCATTTGTTACATTGATACTGAGTCTATCAATATTCAAGTCGCTAACTAGCTAACATCCCCGACCATGAGCTCACTAAATTACTCGCCCCTTGCTAAAGAAGAGGAGGTCTGCTGGACGGAGAAAGAATCTCTGGGGCTGAACATTGTCGTGAAAGAAGAAGACGATGAGATTCCAGTGGATGGAGAAGAAGAACCTTTTTGGAGTGAAAGAGGAAGAGGGGGAGGTTGAACCGTTTAGAAATGTTAAGGAGGAAGATGAGGCTATTGCATTGAATGAAAAGGAGGATGATATAGTGAAAGAGGAGGAAGAAACTTTTGGAGTGAAAGAGGAAGAGGAGGCTATCGCAATAAAAGAGGAGGAAGACGTTTTGGGAGTGAAAGAGGAGGAGACTGAAGATGAGACTGACGATGAGGAGACTGAATATGAGAAGACTGAAGATCTGAATAACACCAGTGAGTATTATCTTTAAGAAACACAGGGGCATAGACTCTGGACTTGTTGAACTAATGTGTTTTTACGGGGTTTTCTACTGTAGTTCTACACAGGAATATGTTCAGTACTGTAGGAATTGTTGAATAAGTAATCTGGGATTGGTATATGCAGGGTGGGTATAATCTGGGATTGGTATATGCAGGGTGGGTATAATCTGGGATTGGTATATGCAGGGTGGGTATAATCTGGGATTGGTATATGCAGGGTGGGTATAATCTGGGATTGGTATATGCAGGGTGGGTATAATCTGGGATTGGTATATGCAGGGTGGGTATAATCTGGGATTGGTATATGCAGGGTGGGTATAATCTGGGATTGGTATATGCAGGGTGGGTATAATCTGGGATTGGTATATGCAGGGTGGGTATAATCTGGGATTGGTATATGCAGGGTGGGTATAATCTGGGATTGGTATATGCAGGGTGGGTATAATCTGGGATTGGTATATGCAGGGTGGGTATAATCTGGGATTGGTATATGCAGGGTGGGTATAATCTGTGGAACGTTCCAACAGGAATCTGTTCCAAAAACGTAATGCACAAGGATGACAACAAACAACGCATACAAAGTAGCATGATCAAATCACCTAACTAACTAGCTGCTGAATAGGCATCAAATCACCTAACTAACTAACTAACTGCTGAATAGGCATCAACTCACCACCTAGCTAACTAGCTGCTGAATAGGCATCAACTCACCACCTAGCTAACTAGCTGCTGAATAGGCATCAACTCACCACCTAGCTAACTAGCTGCTGAATAGGCATCAACTCACCACCTAGCTAACTAGCTGCTGAATAGGCATCAACTCACCACCTGGCTAACTAGCTGCTGAATAGGCATCAACTCACCACCTAACTAACTAGCTGCTGAATAGGCATCAACTCACCACCTGGCTAACTAGCTGCTGAATAGGCATCAACTCACCACCTGGCTAACTAGCTGCTGAATAGGCATCAACTCACCACCTAGCTAACTAGCTGCTGAATAGGCATCAACTCACCACCTGGCTAACTAGCTGCTGAATAGGCATCAACTCACCACCTAGCTAACTAGCTGCTGAATAGGCATCAACTCACCACCTAGCTAACTAGCTGCTGAATAGGCATCAACTCACCGAGCTAACTAGCTGCTGAATAGGCATCAACTCTTATTCTTAATGTTTGTCCGTAGGCTACCAGAGTGGATAAATGTGGTGAGTGAAAAACGTAATAACCCACTCTCTACCAGGTATCTTATTCTGCCTCTATACAACTTTGTATGCGCTGTTTGTTACAGAATCCTGTTGGAACGTTCCACAAATTATACCCACCTGTATATGCATTTTAAAAAACTTGTTAAATTAGTGATATATATAGGCCTGGCTTAGCCCGTTTATAGTTGCTAACTAGCCTACATTTGGTGCCCTCGGCAAAACAGTATCTTGTTTACGGAGCGAGTTTTGTTACGAGCAACTATGCTCGGGCTGAACGTTAACACCGATCGCTTGCTGTACGGTCCAAGAAACATAAGCAGCGTATCTTTTACACCAGCAATAATTACTTTTCAAAAAAACAAAATAAGTGTTCTCAAGAGTTTAACCTAACCTTAGACCCCTTTTCTTGAATTACTTCATTTATTAATAAGACGGGTCTAATGAGACGTCACTGAGCAATGCCCCGGAAATAATTCAATCCTATTGTTAGATTTGCAAGGTATTTTATTGATGTGGCACTGACTCGCCCATGGATTAAAAACATAAAAATAAATGTTTGGGTGGGTGGTTGGGGTAGATCAGTTTTAGTATTCTAGATTGTGGCTTCTATCAATGCAATCGTCTGCTTCATTTCCAATCCCCCATCTATTTTCTTGTAAATGTATATAACACACACACACACACACACACACACACACACACACACACACACACACACACACACACACACACACACACACACACACACACACACACACACACACACACACACACACACACACACACACACACACACACACACACACCCAGTACCAGTCAAAAGTTTGGACACACCTACTCATTCAAGGGTTTTTCTTTTTACTATTTTCTACATTGTAGAATAACGGTGAAGATATCAAAACAATAAAATAACACATATGGAATCATGTAGTAACCCCAAAAAAAGTGTTAAACCAATCAAAATATATTTTAGCCACATGATGACTGCTTTGCACACTCTTAACATTCTCTCAACCAGCTTCACCTGGAATACTTTTTCAACAGTCTTGAAGGAGTTCTCACATATGCTGAGCACTTGTTGGCTGCTTTTCCTTCACTCTGTGGTCCAACTCATCCCAAATCATCTTAATTAGGTTGAGGTCGGGTGATTGTGGAGGCCAGGTCATCTGATGCAGCACTCCATCACTCTCCTTCTTGGTCAAATAGCCCTTACACAGCCTGGAGGTGTGTTGGGCTGTTGTCCTGTTGAAAACTAATTGATAGTCCCACTAAGTGCAAACCAGATGGGATGGTGTATCGCTGCAGAATGCTGTGGTAGCGATGCTGGTTAAGTGTGCCTTGAATTCTAAATAAATCACAAACAGTGTCACCAGCAAAGCACCATCACTCATGAATGCTCATCAATGCTTCACGGTGGGAACCACACATGCGGAGATAATCCGTTCACCTACTCTGCGTCTCACAAAGACATGGCAATTGGAACCAGAAATCTCAAATCAGACCAAAGGACAGATTTCCACCAGTCTAATGTCCATGGCTCATGTTTCTTGGCCCAAGCAAGTTTATTCTTCTCATTGGTGTCCTTTAGAAGTGGTTTCTTTGCAGCAATTCGACCACCAAGGCCTGATTCATGCAGTCTCCTCTGGGTCGTCCTTTCCTGTGGCGGTCCTCATGAGAGCCAGTTTAATCATAACTCTTGATGTTTTTTGCGACTGTACTTGAAGAAACGTTGAAAGGTCTTGACATTTTCCTGGATTGACTGACCTTCATGTCCTAAAGTAATGATGTACTGTCATTTCTCTTTGCTTATTTGAGCTGGTTTTTATTTATTTTTTATTTTACTTTTATTTTACTAGGCAAGTCAGTTAAGAACAAATTCTTATTTTCAATGACGGCCTAGGAACAGTGGGTTAACTGCCTGTTCAAGGGCAGAACGACAGATTTTGTACCTTGTCAGCTCGGGGATTTGAACTTGCAACCTTTCGGTTACTAGTCCAATGCTCTAACCACTAGGCTACCGCCCCAGGGGCGTCTTGCCACAATATGGACTTGGTGGACTTGACCGAATAGAATCCCCTCCGGCTAGATACGAGGTCGTCAAGGTTCTCTTTAACAGCTTTGAGAAAATCCTTGTAGATTATGCTCTCCCATCCGGGGGGGCTTCGACTTTTATAGGACCAACCCTGCCAGGAAGGCGCAGGCTATTGAGTGGTGCTGCTTCAGTGGGTCTCTGACAGCGTTCACCTTTTTTGTCTTGGCTGCGTAGACTACTTGCATTTGGCCTGTAAAACGGATAAGGACTTCTCCTTGGTGGGTGGGTCACTCAGGTGGGTGTCTAGGATATAGGGTTGGCAGTGTTCCTTCATAACAGGACAAAAAATAAACAAACATTATATTTGTATGTCGTATCTCTGTGCAAAAGTGAAGACTCTCGCTCTGTCATTACTTCTGCTCACAGACACACATGGGCTCTGGCAATTGCAGACATTTTCCTATCTCACTCATCACACTTTTCCAATCACGCAAACACACGGACGCCTCATCTTCCAACACACCCGCACTCGCCACACACAGTGTTTTCTGAAAGAATTCAAACCCCTTGACTTTTTCCACATTTTCTTATGTTACAGCCTTATTCTAAGATGGATTAAATAGTTTTTCCCCTCATCAATCTAAACACAATAGCATCACAATAGCCCATAATGACATCACAATATCCCATAATGGGAAAAAAACAGAAATATATCGTTTACATTAGTATTCAGACCCTTTACTCAGTACTTTGTTGAAGCACCTTTGGCAGCGATTACAGCATCGAGTCTTCTTGGGTATGACGATACAAGCTAAGGCTAGGCAATATGCCAAAAGTCAGCCTCGAAACCTTAATGATTTGGAGAAGATCCGCAAAGAGGAGTGGGACAAAATCCCTCCTGAGATGTGTGCAAACCTGGTGGCCAACTACAAATACAAACTACAAATTTCCCTCATTAAAATGCAAATAAATTTCTAACATTTTTGTGTTTTTCTGGATTATTTTGTTGTTATTCTGTCTCTCACTGTTCAAATAAACCTTCCATTAAAATTATAGACTGATAATGTTTTTGTCAGTGGGCAAACATACAAAATCAGCAGGTGATCAAATACTTTTTTCCATCATTGTAAATATATATATATATATATATATATATATATATATATATATATATATTTTTTCATTCAATAATTATCCCGATATTAATCAAATAATGTTTAAAAGGTGCATATCTGCTTCACACTCAAGAACAAACCAAAGGCTTTAATGTTTCTCATTTATTGTCAGAAGTAGAACTCACCAATAAAATTTTAACTCCACTTTTTTATTTTAAACCTGTAAACCCTTACAAATCACGAGCACTATTTTATTTATTAATTTCTTGCAAGTCAATATGCATTATAACCGTTAGCCAAGTGGTACATCACAGTTGGGTTAGTTGTTTATAACTATTAGCCTAATGGTACATCACAGTTGAAGTTGGGGTAGCTCAGTTGGTAGAGCATGGCGCTTCTAACGCCAGGGTAGTGGGTTCGATCCCCGGGACCACCCATACGTAGAATGTATGCACACATGACTGTAAGTCGCTTTGGATAAAAGCGTCTGCTAAATGGCATATATTATTATTATTAGTTGTTTATAACTGTTAGCCTAATGGTACATCACAGTTGGGGTAGTTGTTTATAACTGTTAACCTAATGATACATCACAGTTGGGGTAGTTGTTTATAACTGTTAGCCTAATGATACATCACAGTTGGGGTAGTTGTTTATAACTGTTAGCCTAATGGTACATCACAGTTGGGGTAGTTGTTTATAACTGTTAGCCTAATGGTACATCACAGTTGGGGTAGTTGTTTATAACTGTTAGCCTAATGGTACATCACAGTTGGGGTAGTTGTTTATAACTATTAGCCTAATGGTACATCACAGTTGAAGTTGGGGTAGTTGTCTATAACTGTTAGCCTAATGGTACATCACAGTTGGGGTAGTTGTTTATAACTATTAGCCTAATGGTACATCACAGTTGGGGTAGTTGTTTATAACTATTAGCCTAATGGTACATCACAGTTGAAGGGGGTAGTTGTCTATAACTGTTAGCCTAATGGTACATCACAGTTGGGGTAGTTGTTTATAACTATTAGCCTAATGGTACATCACAGTTGGGGTAGTTGTCTATAACTGTTAGCCTAATGGTACATCACAGTTGAAGTTGGGGTAGTTGTTTATAACTGTTCGCCTAATGGTATGTTGGGGTAGTTGTTTATAACTGTTCGCCTAATGGTATGTTGGGGTAGTTGTTTATAACTATTAGCCTAATGGTACATCACAGTTGGGGTAGTTGTTTATAACTATTAGCCTAATGGTACATCACAGTTGGGGTAGTTGTTTATAACTATTAGCCTAATGGTACATCACAGTTGGGGTAGTTGTTTATAACTGTTAGCCTAATGGTACATCACCGTTGGGGTAGTTGTTTATAACTGTTAGCCTAATGGTACATCACAGTTGGGGTAGTTGTTTATAACAGTTAGCCTAATGGTATGTTGGGGTAGTTGTTTATAACTGTTCGCCTAATGGTATGTTGGGGTAGTTGTTTATAACTATTAGCCTAATGGTACATCACAGTTGGGGTAGTTGTTTATAACTATTAGCCTAATGGTACATCACAGTTGGGGTAGTTGTTTATAACTATTAGCCTAATGGTACATCACAGTTGGGGTAGTTGTTTATAACTATTAGCCTAATGGTACATCACAGTTGGGGTAGTTGTTTATAACTATTAGCCTAATGGTACATCACAGTTGGGGTAGTTGTTTATAACTATTAGCCTAATGGTACATCACAGTTGGGGTAGTTGTTTATAACTGTTAGCCTAATGGTACATCACCGTTGGGGTAGTTGTTTATAACTGTTAGCCTAATGGTACATCACCGTTGGGGTAGTTGTTTATAACTGTTAGCCTAATGGTACATCACAGTTGGAGTAGTTGTTTATAACTATTAGCCTAATGGTACATCACAGTTGGGGTAGTTGTTTATAACTGTTAGCCTAATGGTACATCACATTTGGTGTAGTTGTTTATAACTGTTAGCCTAATGGTACATCACAGTTGGGGTAGTTGTTTATAACTGTTAGCCTAATGATACATCACAGTTGGGGTAGTTGTTTATAACTGTTAGCCTAATGGTACATCACAGTTGGGGTAGTTGTTTATAACTGTTAGCCTAATGGTACATCACAGTTGGGGTAGTTGTTTATAACTGTTAGCCTAATGGTACATCACAGTTGGGGTAGTTGTTTATAACTATTAGCCTAATGGTACATCACAGTTGAAGTTGGGGTAGTTGTCTATAACTGTTAGCCTAATGGTACATCACAGTTGGGGTAGTTGTTTATAACTATTAGCCTAATGGTACATCACAGTTGGGGTAGTTGTTTATAACTATTAGCCTAATGGTACATCACAGTTGAAGTTGGGGTAGTTGTCTATAACTGTTAGCCTAATGGTACATCACAGTTGGGGTAGTTGTTTATAACTATTAGCCTAATGGTACATCACAGTTGGGGTAGTTGTCTATAACTGTTAGCCTAATGGTACATCACAGTTGAAGTTGGGGTAGTTGTTTATAACTGTTCGCCTAATGGTATGTTGGGGTAGTTGTTTATAACTATTAGCCTAATGGTACATCACAGTTGGGGTAGTTGTTTATAACTATTAGCCTAATGGTACATCACAGTTGGGGTAGTTGTTTATAACTATTAGCCTAATGGTACATCACAGTTGGGGTAGTTGTTTATAACTGTTAGCCTAATGGTACATCACCGTTGGGGTAGTTGTTTATAACTGTTAGCCTAATGGTACATCACAGTTGGGGTAGTTGTTTATAACAGTTAGCCTAATGGTATGTTGGGGTAGTTGTTTATAACTGTTCGCCTAATGGTATGTTGGGGTAGTTGTTTATAACTATTAGCCTAATGGTACATCACAGTTGGGGTAGTTGTTTATAACTATTAGCCTAATGGTACATCACAGTTGGGGTAGTTGTTTATAACTATTAGCCTAATGGTACATCACAGTTGGGGTAGTTGTTTATAACTATTAGCCTAATGGTACATCACAGTTGGGGTAGTTGTTTATAACTATTAGCCTAATGGTACATCACAGTTGGGGTAGTTGTTTATAACTATTAGCCTAATGGTACATCACAGTTGGGGTAGTTGTTTATAACTGTTAGCCTAATGGTACATCACCGTTGGGGTAGTTGTTTATAACTGTTAGCCTAATGGTACATCACCGTTGGGGTAGTTGTTTATAACTGTTAGCCTAATGGTACATCACAGTTGGAGTAGTTGTTTATAACTATTAGCCTAATGGTACATCACAGTTGGGGTAGTTGTTTATAACTGTTAGCCTAATGGTACATCACATTTGGGGTAGTTGTTTATAACTGTTAGCCTAATGGTACATCACAGTTGGGGTAGTTGTTTATAACTGTTAGCCTAATGGTACATCACAGTTGGGGTAGTTGTTTATAACCGTACCTTGTCAACTCAGGGGTTTGAACGTGCAACCTTCCGTTCACTAGTCCAACGCTCTAACCACTAGGCTACGCTGACACTTTCTTACACACTTCAATTGCATCGATCCACCCGTTTGGTCTCTACCCCACTCTCGCTAAGAGAAATCAAGAGATTGTAATAAAAAGTGAATCACAATAATCCCTTTAGTTATGTACAAATTTCATTTAATTTTATCAGTTGATGGGGGGGGGTGCACATTTTAGTTTCAACTAACCAATCACTTCAATATACACAATTGACAAGGTTACTTTACCAATGGCCAAGTGCAGATGATGTCCAAAACATTGCCTTCGGGTCCATTTGTTTATTTGAGCGACTTTCACCACGTTCGCACCCCTATCCGTTGTAATGCAGACCTGTCTGTCTCGACTGAGTCCCCAGGAGGCCAGAGCGTCAGGAGGCATGAGCCCCTCTGCTATAGATTCACCCGTGTGGTCGTCGGAAAGTTTGTTTGAAGGCATTTATTTAGTAGTCGTCAGGGAAAGTTTGTTTGAAGGCATTTATTTAGATTCGATTCCACTCTTTGTCAGTATAGTGGGTAGATTCCGCTCTGTCAGTATAGTGGGTAGATTCCGCTCTGTCAGTATAGTGGGTAGATTCCGCTCTGTCAGTATAGTGGGTAGATTCCAGTCTTTGTCAGTATAGTGGGTAGATTCCGCTCTGTCAGTATAGTGGGTAGATTCCGCTCTGTCAGTATAGTGGGTAGATTCCGCTCTGTCAGTATAGTGGGTAGATTCCGCTCTGTCAGTATAGTGGGTAGATTCCGCTCTGTCAGTATAGTGGGTAGATTCCGCTCTGTCAGTATAGTGGGTAGATTCCGCTCTGTCAGTATAGTGGGTAGATTCCGCTCTGTCAGTATATTGGGTAGATTCCGCTCTGTCAGTATAGTGCGTAGATTCCGCTCTGTCAGTATAGTGGGTAGATTCCGCTCTGTCAGTATAGTGGGTAGATTCCGCTCTTTGTCAGTATAGTGGATAGATTCCGCTCTTTGTCAGTATAGTGGGTAGATTCCGCTCTTTGTCAGTATAGTGGGTAGATTCCGCTCTTTGTCAGTATAGTGGGTAGTGAGGCTAATACAAGACTCTGGCGTGCGACTAGAGCACAGATCGGTATTAGTAACAAAAATATGTCAAATCTGTCTTGAGCAGTTCCTCAACATTTTCCCTACACTCTGTCAGTATAGAGTTTAGTATAGTGGGTAGTGCGGTGTGAGAGAAATGTTTGCAGCCAGGGGGTAGCACGTAATACCTGGGGAACACGTACAAATCTGTCTTGGGAACACGTACCTGGGGAACACGTACCTGGGGAACACGTACCTGGGGAACACGTAACACTGGGGAACACGTAACACGTACTGGGGAACACGTACCTGGGGTCAATTCAATTGGTAAGCGTCTTCAAACCTCCCTTTTCGACTGTGCTAATTGGTAGCATGTCTTTAGCAATGTAATGCACAATAGCATGTGTGATGTCTTTTGTGTCTGTTGACTGCTTGCTCGGACATAAACGCTGTCAACGTCTCTAGATTGTCTGGTGCTCGCAGGGCATAAACGCTGTCAGTGTTGACCGCTCTATATTGTCTGGTGCTCGAGGGCACGTCTCTATATTGTCTGGTGCTCGCAGGGCATAAACGCTGTCAGTGTTGACCGCTTCGGGCGAACGTCTCTAGATTGTCTGGTGCTCGAATAAACGTCAGTCTATATTGTCTGGTGCTCGCAGGGCATAAACGCTGTCAGTGTTGACTGCTTCGGGCGAATGTCCCTAGATTGGCTGGTGCTTGAGGGGCGTTTATCAACACCGTGGTGCAAACTCAAACTCCCTGCATGTTCCAAAGAATGATTTTGTCTCAGATGGTAAAAAAGGTTTATCGTACTACCAGACTTCGTAGCCACCTTTCTACGGCACAATGCTCTGCTCTTTGTCGGACTTCAAAAAGCCAAACCACTTCCAAATAATTGAAACAGTGTAACCGTTTAAAAAAAAAATCAATAATTTCTTCGTTGGAAGCTGCTCCTTCTCCACTGCCACCGTTTTCATCTACATCACAAATTATTTGTGGTTAATAGTGGCTCCTCCTCCACTCGGTGCTAAGTGGTGTTTAGTGGGTGTATACTTCTCCATGGCTCCTCCTCCACTCAGTGCTAAGTGGTGTTTAGTGGGTGTATACTTCTCCATGGCTCCTCCTCCACTCAGTGCTAAGTGGTGTTTAGTGGGTGTATACTTCTCCATGGCTCCTCCTCCACTCAGTGCTAAGTGGTGTTTAGTGGGTGTATACTTCTCCATGGCTCCTCCTCCACTCAGTGCTAAGTGGTGTTTAGTGGGTGTATACTTCTCCATGGCTCCTCCTCCACTCAGTGCTAAGTGGTGTTTAGTGGGTGTATACTTCTCCATGGCTCCTCCTCCACTCAGTGCTAAGTGGTGTTTAGTGGGTGTATACTTCTCCATGGCTCCTCCTCCACTGTGCTATGGCTCCTCCTCCAGTGGTGTTTAGTGGGTGTATACTTCTCCATGGCTCCTCCTCCACTCAGTGCTAAGTGGTGTTTAGTGGGTGTATACTTCTCCATGGCTCCTCCTCCACTCGGTGCTAAGTGGTGTTTAGTGGGTGTATACTTCTCCATGGCTCCTCCTCCACTCGGTGCTAAGTGGTGTTTAGTGGGCATATACTTCTCCATGGCTCCTCCTCCACTCAGTGCTCAGTGGTGTTTAGTGGGCGTATACTTCTCCATGGCTCCTCCTCCACTCTGTGCTAAGTGGTGTTCCTTCTCCATGTGCATATTGTCACTTCTCCGCACGTTTCTGCTGCGTCACAGAGGTGAAATGACCTGCTGTACCTACATTTTCCCATAATGTGGATATAGAATAATTATCTAAATGTTTTTATATCGTTATTGAGGGAAGTAATTACATTTTATTGATATTGATTTATCGCCCAGCCCTGCTACAAGTTTATAACCTTAAGGAATAAGGTTTTGAAGTGTCCAAACTTTTGACTGGTACTATATATATATATATATATATATATATATATATATACCTAAAGGGGTCCTAGAATTAAAAATCAAACAGCTAAATAATCCACAGTATGGCCATCTTAAAACAATTCCAACCAATAAATACAGCTAAATTGGGAGAGGACAGCATTTGGAAAATATTCAGACGCCCCCGACTTTTCCCAAATTTTGTTACGTTACAGCCTTATTTTTTTAGGAATTTTTAGGAATTTGAACTGAAATACTATATTTACATAAGTATTCAGACCCTTTACGCAGTACTTTGTTTAAGCACCTTTGGCAGTGATTACAGCCTCAAGCCTTCTTGGGTATGACGCTACAAGCTTGGCACACCTGTATTTGGGTAGCTTCTCCCATTCTTCTCTGCAGATCCTTTCATGCTCCGTCAGGTTGGATTGGGAGTGTCGCTGCACAGCTATTTTCAGGTCTCTCCAGAGGTGTTCAATCGGGTTCAAGTCCAGGCTCTGGCTGGGCCACTCAAGGACATTCAGAGACTTGTCCTGAAGCCACGCCTTTGTTGTCTTGGCTGTGTGCTTAGGGTCATTGTCCTGTTGGAAGGTGAACCTTCGCCCCAGTCTGAGGTCCTGAGCGGTCTGGAGCAGGTTTTCATCAAGGATCTCTCTGCACTTTGCTCCGTACATCTTTCCCTCGATCCTGACTAGTCTCCCAGTCCCTGCAACTGAAAAACTTCCCCACAGCATGATGCTGCCACCACCACGCTTCACCGTAGGGATGGAGCCACCATGCTTCACCGTAGGATTCGTACCAGGTTTACTCCTGACATGACGTTTGGCATTCAGGCCAAATATTTCAATCTTGGTTTCATCAGACCAGAGAATCTTGTTTCTCATGGTCTGAGAGTCCTTTAGGTGCCTTTTGGCAAACTTCAAGTGGACTGTCATGTCCCTTTTACTGACAAGTGGCATCCGTCTGGCCACTCTACCATAAAGGCCTGATTGGTGGAGTGCTGCAGAGATGGTTGTCTTTCTGGAAGGTTCTCCCATCTCCACAGAGGATCTCTGTCAGTGACCATTGGCTTCTTGGTCATGTCCTTATAATAATAATAATATTATTGACGAAGGCCCTTCTCCCCCGATTGCTCAGTTTGCCCAGGCAGCCAGCTCTAGGAGGATCAATCAATCAAATGTATTTATAATCCCTTTGTACATCAGCAGATGTAAAATAACTGCCTTAATGTTGCTGGACCCCAGGAAGAGTAGCTGCAACCTTGGCAGCTAATGGGCACCATAATAAATTCAAAATACAAAGTGCTGAACCCGAAACCCAGCATTAAACCCCAAACACCAAGCAATGGAGATGTAGAAGCATGTTGGCTAGGAAAAACTCCATAGAACGGCAGAAATCTAGAGAGGATTCTAGAGAGGATTCTAGAGAGGATTCTAGAGAGGATTCTAGAGAGGATTCTAGAGAGGATTCTAGAGAGGATTCTAGAGAGGATTCTAGAGAGGATTCTAGAGAGGAATCTAGAGAGGATTCTAGAGGCTCTAGAGAGGAATCAGGCTCTAAGGGGTGGCCAGTTCTCTTCTGGTGGGTGGTGATTATAAGAGTACACGGCCATTTTAAGGCCAGGTTGTTCTTCAAGATGTTCATAGATTACCATCAGGGTCAAATAATAATCACAGTAGTTGTCGAGGGTGCAACAGGTCAGTACCTCGGGAGTAAATGTCAGTTGGCTTTTCATAGCTGAGCATTCAGAGGTCGAGACAGCAGGTGCGGTAGAGCGAGCGAGTCGAAAACAGCTGGTCTGGGACAAGGTGGCACGTCCGGTGAACAGATCAGGGTTCCCTAGCCACAGGCAGAATAGTTGAAACTGAAGCAGCATCACGACCAGGTGGACTGGGGACAGCCAGGAGTCATCAGGCCATGTAGTCCTGAGGCATGGTCCCAGGGCTCAGGTTCTCTGTGAGGGGAGGGAGAGAGAGAGAATTTGAGGGAGCATACTTAAATTGACACAGGACAAAAGACGAGACAGGAGAATTAAGCCAGATATAACAGACTGACCCGAGCCCCCTGGCACATAGGCAGCTGTGGCCCCGACCTCAACATCCTGGATAATAATAATAATAATAATAATATGTAGTATCCACACCACCACAACCTCAACATCCTGGATAATAATAATATGTAGTATCCACACCACCACAACCTCAACATCCTGGATAATAATAATAATAATATGTAGTATCCACACCACCACAACCTCAACATCCTGGATAATAATAATAATATATGTAGTATCCACACCACCACAACCTCAACATCCTGGATAATAATAATATGTAGTATCCACACCACCACAACCTCAACATCCTGGATAATAATAATAATAATATGTAGTATCCACACCACCACAACCTCAACATCCTGGATAATAATAATATGTAGTATCCACACCACCACAACCTCAACATCCTGGATAATAATAATAATAATATGTAGTATCCACACCACCACAACCTCAACATCCTGGATAATAATAATATGTAGTATCCACACCACCACAACCTCAACATCCTGGATAATAATAATATGTAGTATCCACACCACCACAACCTCAACATCCTGGATAATAATAATAATATGTAGTATCCACACCACCACAACCTCAACATCCTGGATAATAATAATATGTAGTATCCACACCACCACAACCTCAACATCCTGGATAATAATAATAACATGTAGTATCCACACCACCACAACCTCAACATCCTGGATAATAATAATAATGTAGTATCCACACCACCACAACCTCAACATCCTGGATAATAATAATATGTAGTATCCACACCACCACAACCTCAACATCCTGGATAATAATAATATGTAGTATCCACACCACCACAACCTCAACATCCTGGATAATAATAATATGTATCCACACCACCACAACCTCAACATCCTGGATAATAATAATATGTAGTATCCACACCACCACAACCTCAACATCCTGGATAATAATAATATGTAGTATCCACACCACCACAACCTCAACATCCTGGATAATAATAATATGTAGTATCCACACCACCACAACCTCAACATCCTGGATAATAATAATAATAATATGTAGTATCCACACCACCACAACCTCAACATCCTGGATAATAATAATATGTAGTATCCACACCACCACAACCTCAACATCCTGGATAATAATAATAATATGTAGTATCCACACCACCACAACCTCAACATCCTGGATAATAATAATATGTAGTATCCACACCACCACAACCTCAACATCCTGGTTAATAATAATATGTAGTATCCACACCACCACAACCTCAACATCCTGGATAATAATAATAACATGTAGTATCCACACCACCACAACCTCAACATCCTGGATAATAATAATATATAGTATCCACACCACCACAACCTCAACATCCTGGATAATAATAATATGTAGTATCCACACCACCACAACCTCAACATCCTGGATAATAATAATAATATGTAGTATCCACACCACCACAACCTCAACATCCTGGATAATAATAATATGTAGTATCCACACCACCACAACCTCAACATCCTGGATAATAATAATATGTAGTATCCACACCACCACAACCTCAACATCCTGGATAATAATAATAATAATATGTAGTATCCACACCACCACAACCTCAACATCCTGGATAATAATAATATGTAGTATCCACACCACCACAACCTCAACATCCTGGATAATAATAATATGTAGTATCCACACCACCACAACCTCAACATCCTGGATAATAATAATATGTAGTATCCACACCACCACAACCTCAACATCCTGGATAATAATAATATGTAGTATCCACACCACCACAACCTCAACATCCTGGATAATAATAATATTCCACACCACCACAACCTCAACATCCTGGATAATAATAATAATGTAGTATCCACACCACCACAACCTCAACATCCTGGATAATAATAATATGTAGTATCCACAACCACAACATCAAAAAGTGGACATCCTGGATAATAATATGTAGTATCCACACCACCACAACCTCAACATCCTGGATAATAATAATATGTAGTATCCACACCACCACAACCTCAACATCCTGGATAATAATAATATGTAGTATCCACACCACCACACCCTCAACATCCTGGATAATAATAATAACATCCACACCACCACAACCTCAACATCCTGATAATAATAATATGTAGTATCCACACCACCACAACCTCAACATCCTGGATAATAATAATATGTAGTATCCACACCACCACAACCTCAACATCCTGGATAATAATAATATGTAGTATCCACACCACCACAACCTCAACATCCTGGATAATAATAAATAATAATAACTGTAGTATCCACACCACCACAACCTCAACATCCTGGATAATAATAATAATAATGTAGTATCCACACCACCACAACCTCAACATCCTGGATAATAATAACATGTAGTATCCACACCACCAAACCTCAACATCCTGGATAATAATACCAACAACATAATATGTAGTATCCACAACAACCATCAACATCCTGGATAATAATAATATGTAGTATCCACACAACCTCAACATCCTGGATAATAATAATATGTAGTATCCACACCACCTCAACATCCTGGATAATAATAATATGTAGTATCCACACCACCACAACCTCAACATCCTGGATAATAATAATAACATGTAGTATCCACACTACCACAACCTCAACATCCTGGATAATAATAATATGTAATATCCACACCACCACAACCTCAACATCCTGGTTAATAATAATAATATGTAGTATCCACACCACCACAACCTCAACATCCTGGTTAATAATAATAATATGTAGTATCCACACCACCACAACCTCAACATCCTGGATAATAATAATAATAATATGTAGTATCCACACCACCACAACCTCAACATCCTGGATAATAATAATATGTAGTATCCACACCACCACAACCTCAACATCCTGGTTAATAATAATATGTAGTATCCACACCACCACAACCTCAACATCCTGGATAATAATAATAATAATAATAATATGTAGTATCCACACCACCACAACCTCAACATCCTGGATAATAATAATAATAATAATAATAATAATCCTGGAATAACAGTATCCACACCACCACAACCTCAACATCCTGGATAATAATAATAACATGTAGTATCCACACCACCACAACCTCAACATCCTGGATAATAATAATATGTAGTATCCACACCACCACAACCTCAACATCCTGGATAATAATAATATGTAGTATCCACACCACCACAACCTCAACATCCTGGATAATAATAATAATATGTAGTATCCACACCACCACAACCTCAACATCCTGGATAATAATGGATCCACACCACCACAACCTCAACATCCTGGTTAATAATAATATGTAGTATCCACACCACCACAACCTCAACATCCTGGATAATAATAATAATAATAATAATAATAATATGTAGTATCCACACCACCACAACCTCAACATCCTGGATAATAATAATAATAATAATAATAATAATAATATGTAGTATCCACACCACCACAACCTCAACATCCTGGATAATAATAATAACATGTAGTATCCACACCACCACAACCTCAACATCCTGGATAATAATAATATGTAGTATCCACACCACCACAACCTCAACATCCTGGATAATAATAATATGTAGTATCCACACCACCACAACCTCAACATCCTGGATAATAATAATAATATGTAGTATCCACACCACCTCAACCTCAACATCCTGGATAATAATAATAAGTATCCATCAACATCCTGGATATAATAATAATAATAATATAGTAGTATCCACACCACCACAACCTCAACATCCTGGATAATAATAATATGTAGTATCCACACCACCACAACCTCAACATCCTGGATAATAATTATGCCAGAAACACTGTACCCTTTTTTACAACCAACAACAAAAGTAAAAATATTCCACAATAAACACATGCTGGAGAAACTCTGGCCAATCAGAAGCCAACCAGTCACTGACTGTACTGGGCAGCCATCAACTCGGAACTCAAAAACATTTTTTGAAAAAGTGGACATCCTAAATAACATAATTTATACTGGAATTACTCCAGAAACACTCAACAACACAGACAAACTGCTGTGTAATATCGTTCTAGCCTCAAGAATGAAAACAATAACGAGACACTGACGATCACCTCCAATACCTCCTGGACTGGACCAACAACATCCATCACCTCCAATACCTCCTGGACTGGACCAACAACATCCATCACCTCCTGAACTGGACCAACAACATCCATCACCTCCAATACCTCCTGAACTGGACCAACAACATCCATCACCTCCTGAACTGGACCAACAACATCCATCACCTCCAATACCTCCTGAACTGGACCAACAACATCCATCACCTCCAATACCTCCTGGACTGGACCAACAACATCCATCACCTCCAATACCTCCTGGACTGGACCAACAACATCCATCACCTCCAATACCTCCTGGACTGGACCAACAACATCCATCACCTCCAATACCTCCTGGACTGGACCAACAACATCCATCACCTCCAATACCTCCTGGACTGGACCAACAACATCCATCACCTCCAATACCTCCTGGACTGGACCAACAACATCCATCACCTCCAATACCTCCTGGACTGGACCAACAACATCCATCACCTCCAATACCTCCTGGACTGGACCAACAACATCCATAACCTCCAATACCTCCTGGACTGGACCAACAACATCCATCACTTCCTGGACTGGACCAACAACATCCATCATGTGGGGCGGCAGGGTAGCCTAGTGGTTAGAGTGTTGGACTAGTAACCAAAAGGTTGCAAGTTCAAATCCCTGAGCTGACAAGGTACAAATCTAGCGTTCTGCCGCTGAACAGGCAGTTAACCCACTGTTCCCAGGCCGTCATTGAAAATAAGAATTTGTTCTTAAGTGACTTGCCTGGTTAAAGAAAGGTAAAACATTTTTTACTTTTTATTTTTTTAAAGACCAGATTACAGACCAATGAATCACACTTAAAGGATGCACATGCAACAGACCAGATTACAGACCAATGAAACACACTTAAAGGATGCACATGCAACAGACCAGATTACAGACCAATGAAACACACTTAAAGGATGCACATGTGAAGAGGAATAATACACCAGGGTGAAGATAGAGGACCTCCCATCATCCTAGACAAATGTTTATAAATAAATCATAATTGTATTTTATTAAATGATATAGGTAAAATGATTTTATCTTATACTATTGCCTAGAAAAAGACTGTGGTTATTATTTAATGCCCAATAGAAATGAAAAAGGTAAATCTTGTATTTTGCTGGTGTGGAAGTTTCATTCAGGGTCATATTTGTTAGTCCACACAGTTGCAAAAGGTTTTGCAACAGAAGACAACAACCCTCCCCCATTTTTGTCCCTCCCAGTTTCGGTCCGTTTGCTTCAGTTTAATTTCTATTGAACATGACCCTGATCTCTTTGTTATACTAAATAATCTGTTTTTGACAGGAGAGAGGCCAGACACAGCGGAACCAGAGCCAGAGACGTCCAAACCAGCAAGACCACATCACTGCTCCCTCTGTGGAAAGAGTTTTAGCCAGTTAATGAATCTGAAAAGACACGAGAGAACACACATAGGAGATAAGCCTCATCAATGCTCCCATTGTGGGAAGAGTTTTACCCGATTAGAACACCAGAAAAAACATGAGAGAACACACACAGGAGAGAAACCTTTCCACTGCTCCCAGTGCGGAAATAATTTTACCCGGTTAGGGAGCCTGAATGAGCACAAGAGAATTCACACAGGAGAGAAACCTTTCCATTGTTCCCTGTGTGGAAAGAATTTTACCTGGTTAGCAAGCCTGAATGAACATAAGAAAATTCACACAGGAGAGAAACCTTTCCACTGCTCCCAGTGTGGAAAGAATTTTGCCCGGTTGTGGAACCTAAAGGAGCATGAAAGAATACACACTGGAGAAAAGATATACCAATGCTCCCACTGTGGAAAGAGTTTTACCTGGTTAGGTGATCTGAAGAGACATAAGAAGACACACACAGGAGAGAAGCCTTAGCAATGCTCCCACTGTGGAAAGAGATTCACCCGGGCATGAGGGAACACGCAGACAAGAAAGCCTTACCACTGTACCCCAGGTGGAGAGAGATTTACCCAGTTAGGGAAAGACCATGAGGGAACACGCAGACAAAAAGCCTTACCGCTGCTCCCAGGATGTAGAGCGATATCAAATCACATGGACCTGAAGTTCACAAGAGCACACACACTGCTCTGACATTTGTATTCTATATATTAAATTAGTTTTTTATATATGCCACATTAACTCAATAATACAGAATGTAATAAAACATAGAAACGTTTTTTTTTATAAACACATGAATTGAATATTTTGTCTGTTTTAAATGTAGAATAAACCGTCAGTTTGAATGAACACTCTCTCAGACTGTCTCTCTCTGTGTGTTTCATCTGCATGTGGTGCAGGAGTATTAACACCTGACTACTAGCTACAGTGGGGGGAGTATTAACACCTGACTACTAGCTACAGTGGGGGGGGGTATTAACACCTGACTACTAGCTACAGTGGGGGGGGGGGTTAACACCTGACTACTAGCTACAGTGTGGGGGGGAGTATTAACACCTGACTACTAGCTACAGTGGGGGGGTGGGCTAGGAGGGGTATCAACACCTGACTACTAGCTACAGTGGGGGGAGTATTAACACCTGACTACTAGCTACAGTGGGGGGGGGGGAGGAGGAGTATTAACACCTGTATTAACACCTGACTACTAGCTACAGTGGGGGGAGGGTATCAACACCTGACTACTAGCTACAGTGAGGGGGTATCAACACCTGACTACTAGCTACAGTGGGGGGACTACTAGCTACAGGAGGGGGAGTATCAACACCTGACTACTAGCTACAGTGGGGGGTGGAGGAGTATCAACACCTGACTACTAGCTACAGTGGGGGGGTGGAGGAGGAGTATCAACACCTGACTACTAGCTACAGTGGGGGGTGGAGGAGGAGTATTAACACCTGACTACTAGCTACAGTGGGGGGGGGTGGAGGAGGAGTATCAACACCTGACTACTAGCTACAGTGGGGGGTGGAGGAGGAGTATTAACACCTGACTACTAGCTACAGTGGGGGGGGGGGAGGAGGAGTATCAACACCTGACTACTAGCTACAGTGGGGGGGGGGGAGGAGGAGTATCAACACCTGACTACTAGCTACAGTGGGGGGGTGGGGAGGAGGAGTATCAACACCTGACTACTAGCTACAGTGGGGGGGGGGAGGAGGAGTATCAACACCTGACTACTAGCTACAGTGGGGGGGGGTGGAGGAGGAGTATCAACACCTGACTACTAGCTACAGTGGGGGGTGGAGGAGGAGTATCAACACCTGACTACTAGCTACAGTGGGGGGGTGGAGGAGGAGTATCAACACCTGACTACTAGCTACAGTGGGGGGTGGAGGAGGAGTATCAACACCTGACTACTAGCTACAGTGGGGGGTGGTGGAGGAGGAGTATCAACACCTGACTACTAGCTACAGTGGGGGGGAGTATTAACACCTGACTACTAGCTACAGTGGGGGGAGGAGGAGTATCAACACCTGACTACTAGCTACAGTGGGGGGGGAGGAGTATCAACACCTGACTACTAGCTACAGTGGGGGGGGGTGGAGTATCAACACCTGACTACTAGCTACAGTGGGGGGGGGTGGAGGAGGAGTATCAACACCTGACTACTAGCTACAGTGGGGGGGGTATTAACACCTGACTACTAGCTACAGTGGGGGGGGAGTATCAACACCTGACTACTAGCTACAGTGGGGGGGAGGAGTATTAACACCTGACTACTAGCTACAGTGGGGGGGAGGAGGAGTATCAACACCTGACTACTAGCTACAGTGGGGGGGTGAGTATTAACACCTGACTACTAGCTACAGTGGGGGGTGAGTATTAACACCTGACTACTAGCTACAGTGGGGGGGGAGGGGTGAGTATCAACACCTGACTACTAGCTACAGTGGGGGGGTGAGTATCAACACCTGACTACTAGCTACAGTGGGGGGGGGTATTAACACCTGACTACTAGCTACAGTGGGGGGAGTATCAACACCTGACTACTAGCTACAGTGGGGGGGTATTAACACCTGACTACTAGCTACAGTGGGGGGGGGTATTAACACCTGACTACTAGCTACAGTGGGGGGGGGGAGTATTAACACCTGACTACTAGCTACAGTGGGGGGGTATTAACACCTGACTACTAGCTACAGTGGGGGGGTGGAGGTATTAACACCTGACTACTAGCTACAGTGGGGGGTGATTAACACCTGACTACTAGCTACAGTGGGGGGTATCAACACCTGACTACTAGCTACAGTGGGGGGTATCAACACCTGACTACTAGCTACAGTGGGGGGTAGTATCAACACCTGACTACTAGCTACAGTGGGGGGGAGTATCAACACCTGACTACTAGCTACAGTGGGGGGGTATTAACACCTGACTACTAGCTACAGTGGGGGGGGGTATCAACACCTGACTACTAGCTACAGTGGGGGGTATTAACACCTGACTACTAGCTACAGTGGGGGGGGGAATAACACCTGACTACTAGCTACAGTGGGGGGTGGAGGAGGAGTATCAACACCTGACTACTAGCTACAGTGGGGGGTGGAGGAGGAGTTAACACCTGACTACTAGCTACAGGGGGTGGGGAGGAGGAGTATCAACACCTGACTACTAGCTACAGTGGGGGGGTGGAGTAGGAGTATAACACCTGACTACTAGCTACAGTGGGGGGTGGGGAGGAGTATTAACACCTGACTACTAGCTACAGTGGGGGTGGAGGAGGAGTATCAACACCTGACTACTAGCTACAGTGGGGGGTGGAGGAGGAGTATTAACACCTGACTACTAGCTACAGTGGGGGGAGTATCAACACCTGACTACTAGCTACAGTGGGGGGGGGGGTATTAACACCTGACTACTAGCTACAATCTGATAGGATCATTCTGATCCAGATGCCACATTATCACAGAATCACAGAGGCTGTCACAGTGGTAGAGGAGGAGATATAATCATTCAGAATGAAAAAAGGGAGGAAGAGGAGGCTGTTATAGTGAAAGAAGAACCTTTTAGAGAGGAAGAGGAGGCTGTCACAGTGGTAGAGGAGGAGACATAATCATTCAGAATGAAAAAAGGGAGGAAGAGGAGGCTGTCACAGTGGTAGAGGAGGAGACATAATCATTCAGAATGAAAAAAGGGAGGAAGAGGAGGCTGTTATAGTGAAAGAAGAACCTTTTAGAGAGGAAGAGGAGGCTGTCACATTGAAAGAAGAAGATGAGTATTTCATAGTGAAAGAAGAGGAAAGGTCCTTTTGGAGTGAAAGACGAAGAGGAGACTAGAGATCTGATTAACACCAGTGAGTACTATCTTAGAAACAGGAGCACCAACTCTGCAGTTGTTCAACTAATGTATGATCTTTAATAAGAGGCATTCTACTGACGTTTTACACTTGAATATGTTATTCAGGGGTTCAGTACGAGAGAACAGTGTTCAGCGTTTAATTCAACTGTGTGATTGGTGTCCCGGAGATTGTGCTTTCAAATGGTCACATCCATATTAAAGGATAAATGTGCCTTTAAAGAAATATATATATATACAACAAAATGAAGAAGAAGGGTCCAGACACTTGTTTTTGCGATTTCACTTGTTTTTGAGAAATTATCCCAACCATTGATTAATTACCCCAAACATTGATTAATTACCCCAACCATTGATTAATTACCCCAACCATTGATTAATTACCCCAACCATTGATTAATTACCCCAACCATTGATTAATTACCCCAAACATTGATTAATTACCCCAAACATTGATTAATTGATTAGGGATGGACACAGTTAGTTGAATATTCTTTACATGAAATAACCTTAAATCCTTTGTGGCATTTCTCCATGCAAGGATACAAGGATAGACCACGACAGTTTCATGACCCTGTGAAATATACATACCGGCAGCCGACACACTTTTCATACGTGTAGCTTCTTCTTGTCAGCCAATCAAAGCAGCTCTACAGTCAGAGACTCCATGTGAATTACAGTTACGGAATGAAGTTGGTTAAATGACAAAGAGTCGGCTACAATTATCAACCAACAGGTAGGCTGCTGTTTAATTTGAATGGAGTTGTTGTAGACATGGACAGGTAAGGCAGCAAAATAGCCCCATTTAGCCTCGCTAGCTTCTTCACACTGCAGCTTTAAAGTGAGGCTCCATGTGAAAAAAATCTGGATATTAGTCCAATAGGGAAATCATTTCAAATGCCCTCCTCTACCACCAATTCATTTCCTCTACCACCAATTAATTTCCTCTATTCATTTCCTCTACCACCAATTCATTTCCTCTACCACCAATTCATTTCCACTACCACCAATTCATTTCCTCTATTAATTTCCTCTACCACCAATTCATTTCCTCTACCACCAATTCATTTCCTCTACCACCAATTCATTTCCTCTACCACCAACTAATTTCCTCTATTCATTTCCTCTACCACCAATTAATTTCCTCTACCACCAATTAATTTCCTCTATCACCAATTCATTTCCTCTACCATCAATTAATTTCCTCTATCACCAATTAATTTCCTCTATTCATTTCCTCTACCACCAATTCATGTCGTCTACCACCAATTAATTTCCTCTATCACCAATTCATTTCCTCTACCACCAATTCATTTCCTCTACCACCAATGCATTTCCTCTATTAATTTCCTCTACCACCAATTAATTTCCTCTACCACCAATTCATTTCCTCTACCACCAACTAATTTCCTCTATTCATTTCCTCTACCACCAATTAATTTCCTCTACCACCAATTAATTTCCTCTATCACCAATTCATTTCCTCTACCATCAATTAATTTCCTCTATCACCAATTCATTTCCTCTATTCATTTCCTCTACCACCAATTCATGTCATCTACCACCAATTCATTTCCTCTATCACCAATTAATTTCCTCTACCACCAATTCATTTCCTCCTCCTTGTTGTGCCGTATGGGGGTTCTGAACAAACATGGACAACGGCTCCTAAAACACCCAAATACGTCTTTTTAGGAAAAAATTACAACTAAATACCACTAGATGTCTGTATCATGTAGGGGTCAGAGGTCATGGGGTCTGACAGGAGGCATGTAGAGGTCTGAAAAGGGCCTAAAATGGCCACTTTCATCCTGAGTGTCTCAGAAAGAGAATATGAGATAACAAAAATATTATCTTGGGGTGGAATCTGCCTCTTATCGTGTGGAAGTTTCATTCGGGGTCATATTCATTAGTCCACACTGTAGCAAAAGGTGTTGCAAACAGAAGACAAAAACCCTCCCTGTTTCACACCACTTGCTTCTGTTTCATTTCAATTGAACATGACCCTGATCTCACTGTTAAATTAAATCATCTGTCTTTGGCAGGAGAGAGACCCGACTCAGAGGAACCAGAGCCAGAGACGTCCAAACCAGCAAGACGACTCCACTGCTCTCTGTGTGGAAATAGTTTCACCCGGTTAGACAGCCTGAAACGACATGAAAAAACACACACAGGAGAGAAGCCTCATCACTGCTCCCACTGTGGAAAGCGATTTAGCCAGTTAGTGAACCTGAAAGAACATAAAAATTGCACACAGAGGAGAAGCCTTACCATTGCTCCCTGTGCGAACAGAGTTTTAAACGGTTAGGGCACCTGAAAAGACACGAAAGGACACACATAGGAGATAAACCTCATCGTTGCTCCCAGTGTGGGAAGACTTTTACTCGATTAGAACACCAGAAAGAACATGAGAGAACACACACAGAAGAGAAACCTTTTCAATGCTCCCAATGTGGAAAGAATTTCACCCGTTCAGAACACAAGACAGAACATGAGAGAACACACACAGGAGAGAAACCTTTCCACTGCTCACAGTGTGGGAAGAATTTTACCCGTTTAGGGAGCCTGAATGAGCACAAAAAAATTCACACAGGAGAGAAACCTTTCTACTGCTCCCAGTGTGGAAAGAATTTTACCCGGTTATGGAACCTGAAAACGCATAAGAGAATGCACACAGGGGAGAAGGCTTACCACTGCACCCAGTGTGGAAAGAGTTTTAGGTGGTTATGGAACCTAAAGGAGCATGAAAGAATACACACCGGAGAGAAGATTTACCAATGTTCTCAATGTGGGAAGAGTTTTACCTGGTTAGGTGACCTGAAAAGACATGAGAGGACACACACAGGAGATAAGCCTCATCAATGCTTCCATTGTGGAAAGAGTTTTACAGAGTTAGGTAGCCTGGAAAAACACAGGGGACTGCACACCGGAGAGAAGCCATACCACTGCTCCCAGTGTGAAAGTGTTTTTACCCAGGTAAGACATCTGAAAAGACACGAGAGGACACACACAGGAGAGAGGCCTTTCCACTGCTCTCTGTGCAGAAAGAGTTTTTCAGAGTTAGGGAATCTGAAAAGACATGAGCGGACACACACAGCAGAGAAGCCTTAGCAATGCTTTCAATGTGGAAAGAGATTTATCCTGGTTGGGAGCATGAAAATACATAAGAAACTCAATTCTGGAGAGAAGCCTCATCAATGCTCTTTGTGTGGAAAGATATTTACCTGGTTAAGGTGACTGAGAGAACATGAAAGAATCCAAACCTGATCAAATGTTCTCAATGCTCCCAGTGTGGAAAGAGATTTACCCAGTTAGGGAAAGACCATGAGGGAACACGCAGACAAGAAGCCGTACCGCTGTACCCCAGGTGGAAAGAGATTTCAAATCACATTGACCTAAAGTTCAGCACACACACTGCTCCGACATTTGACTTCTATTTTTTCTTATTTTTTTTAATGTGTGTGTTTTGTTATGCCACATGAACTAAATTATTTTAAAACCATTAATTTAATATTTAGTATGTCTGTTTAAATTTTAAAATGTAGAGTACGTCAGTTTGAATGAACACACTCTCAAACTGTCATGCAGGTGAATGAGGACCCAAAAGCGACTTGGCGAAAACAGAGTCTTTAATCCAGTAAAGTAATCCTACAAACATAAGACATAATTCCACTCTGTAATGACGAGAACAGACTGGAGACTCGATCAAGAACTGCAGGTTGCCTCGGGAAGGCACTTGAACCTAGCAGACTCAGACACCTGTTCTCCACGCAGCATCTGAGGGAAACACGACACGACAGGGCGATACACAGACACAGCACGGTGAACAATAGACAAGGATCCGACAGGGCTAACGGAAAACAAGGAGAGAAATAGGGACTCTAATCAGGGAAAAGAATAGGGAACAGGTGTGGGAAGACTAAATGATTGATTAGGGGAATAGGAACAGCTGGGAGCAGGAACGGAACATAGAGAGAAGAGAGAGAGGAAGGGAGATCTAAAAACCTGACCATAACCTAAAAAGACCAGCAGGGGGAAAATGAACAGAGGGAAAAGCAAAATGACAAGACAATCTAAGACAAAACATGACACAAACTCTGTCTCTGTGTGTTTTCTCTGTGTGTTTCATCTGCATGTCTTTCCTCCAGCACTACAGATAATCAAGTGATATTTGGATGTGATGCATTTGTTCCAATGTTTACATCTGTATCCTACAGAGCCTTTAAAGGGAAGAGTCTGTTCACATCTAGAAGTAGTAGTAGTAGAGGAGTATTAATACCTGGGTGTTGTTTCACCATAGAGGTAGTAGATGATATCTAAACATACCTGACCATATATCTATACATACCTGACCATATATCTATACATACCTGACCATATATCTATATCTATACATACCTGACCATATATCTATATCTATACATACCTGACCATATATCTATATCTATACATACCTGACCATATATCTATACATACCTGACCATATATCTATATCTATACATACCTGACCATATATCTATACATACCTGACCATATATCTATACATACCTGACCATATATCTATACATACCTGACCATATATCTATATCTATACATACCTGACCATATATCTAAACATACCTGACCATATATCTAAACATACCTGACCATATATCTATACATACCTGACCATATATCTATATATACCTGACCATATATCTATATCTAAACATACCTGACCATATATCTATACATACCTGACCATATATCTATACATACCTGACCATATATCTATACATACCTGACCATATATCTATATCTATACATACCTGACCATATATCTATATCTATACATACCTGACCATATATCTATATCTATACATACCTGACCATATATCTATACATACCTGACCATATATCTATACATACCTGACCATATATCTATACATACCTGACCATATATCTATACATACCTGACCATATATCTATACATACCTGACCATATATCTAAACATACCTGACCATATATCTATACATACCTGACCATATATCTATACATACCTGACCATATATCTATATCTATACATACCTGACCATATATCTATATCTATACATACCTGACCATATATCTATACATACCTGACCATATATCTATAACATACCTGACCATATATCTATACATACCTGACCATATATCTATATCTATACATACCTGACCATATATCTATACATACCTGACCATATATCTATACATACCTGACCATATATCTATACATACATACCTGATCTATATCTATACATACCTGACCATATATCTAAACATACCTGACCATATATCTATACATACCTGACCATATATCTATACATACCTGACCATATATCTATATCTATACATACCTGACCATATATCATACCTGACCATATATCTATACATACCTGACCATATATCTATATCTATACATACCTGACCATATATCTATATCTATACATACCTGACCATATATCTATATCTAAACATACCTGACCATATATCTATACATACCTGACCATATATCTATACATACCTGACCATATATCTATATCTATACATACCTGACCATATATCTATACATACCTGACCATATATCTATACATACCTGACCATATATCTATACATACCTGACCATATATCTATACATACCTGACCATATATCTATACATACCTGACCATATATCTATATATACCTGACCATATATCTATACATACCTGACCATATATCTATACATACCTGACCATATATCTATACCTGACCATATATCTATACATACCTGACCATATATCTATATACTGACCATATATCTATATCTATACATACCTACCATATATCTATACATACCTGACCATATATCTATACATACTGACCATATATCTATACATACCTGACCATATATCTATACATACATACCTGATATATATCTATACATACCTGACCATATATCTATATCTATACATACCTGACCATATATCTATACATACCTGACCATATATCTATACATACCTGACCATATATCTATATCTATACATACCTGACCATATATCTATACATACCTGACCATATATCTATACATACCTGACCATATATCTATACATACCTGACCATATATCTATATCTATACATACCTGACCATATATCTATACATACCTGACCATATATCTATACATACCTGACCATATATCTATACATACCTGACCATATATCTATATCTATATACCTGACCATATATCTATACATACCTGACCATATATCTATATCTATACATACCTGACCATATATCTATACATACCTGACCATATATCTATATCTATACATACCTGACCATATATCTATACATACCTGACCATATATCTATATCTATACATACCTGACCATATATCTATATCTATACATACCTGACCATATATCTATACATACCTGACCATATATCTATATCTATACATACCTGACCATATATCTATACATACCTGACCATATATCTATATATACCTGACCATATATCTATACATACCTGACCATATATCTATACATACCTGACCATATATCTATACATACCTGACCATATCTATATCTACATACCTGACCATATATCTATACATACCTGACCATATATCTATATCTATACATACCTGACCATATATCTATACATACCTGACCATATATCTATATCTATACATACCTGACCATATATCTATACATACCTGACCATATATCTATATCTATACATACCTGACCATATATCTATATATACCTGACCATATATCTATACATACCTGACCATATATCTATATATCTATACATACTGACCATATATCTATACATACCTGACCATATATCTATACATACCTGACCATATATCTATATCTATACATACCTGACCATATATCTATATCATACATACCTGACCATATATCTATATCTATACCTGACCATATATCTATACTATACATACCTGACCATATATCTATACATACCTACCATCTATACATACCTGACCATATATCTATACCTGACCATATATCTATACATACCTGACCATATATCTATATCTATACATACCTGACCATATATCTATACATACCTGACCATATATCTATACATACCTGACCATATATCTATATCTATACATACCTGACCATATATCTATACATACCTGACCATATATCTATACATACTATATATCTATACCTACCACCATATATCTATACATACCTGACCATATATCTATACATACCTGACCATATATCTATACATACCTGACCATATATCTATACATACCTGACCATATATCTATATCTATACATACCTGACCATATATCTATATCTAACATACCTGACCATATATCTATACATACCTGACCATATATCTATACATACCTGACCATATATCTATATCTATACATACCTGACCATATATCTATATCTATACATACCTGACCATATATCTATACATACCTGACCATATATCTATACATACCTGACCATATATCTATATCTATACATACCTGACCATATATCTATACATACCTGACCATATATCTATACCTGACCATATATCTATACCTGACCATATATCATACCTGACCATATATCTATATCTATACATACCTGACCATATATCTATACATACCTGACCATATATCTATACATACCTGACCATATATCTATACATACCTGACCATATATCTATATCTATATATACCTGACCATATATCTATACATACCTGACCATATATCTATACATACCTGACCATATATCTATATCTATACATACCTGACCATATATCTATATCTATACATACCTGACCATATATCTATACATACCTGACCATATATCTATACATACCTGACCATATATCTATACATACCTGACCATATATCTATATCTATACATACCTGACCATATATCTATATCTATACATACCTGACCATATATCTATATCTATACATACCTGACCATATATCTATACATACCTGACCATATATCTATACATACCTGACCATATATCTATATCTATACATACCTGACCATATATCTATACATACCTGACCATATATCTATATCTATACATACCTGACCATATATCTATATCTATACATACCTGACCATATATCTATATCTATACATACCTGACCATATATCTATATCTATACATACCTGACCATATATCTATATCTATACATACCTGACCATATATCTATATCTATACATACCTGACCATATATCTATACATACCTGACCATATATCTATATCTATACATACCTGACCATATATCTATATCTATACATACCTGACCATATATCTATATATACCTGACCATATATCTATACATACCTGACCATATATCTATATCTATACATACCTGACCATATATCTATATCTATACATACCTGACCATATATCTATATCTATACATACCTGACCATATATCTATACATACCTGACCATATATCTATACATATCTATACTGACCATATATCTATACATACCTGACCATATATCTATATCTATACATACCTGACCATATATCTATATCTATACATACCTGACCATATATCTATACATACCTGACCATATATCTATACATACCTGACCATATATCTATACATACCTGACCATATATCTATACATACCTGACCATATATCTATACATACCTGACCATATATCTATATCATACCTGACCATATCTATATACCTGACTATATCTATACATACCTGACCATATATCTATATCTATACATACCTGACCATATATCTATACATACCTGACCATATATCTATATCTATACATACCTGACCATATATCTATACATACCTGACCATATATCTATACATACCTGACCATATATCTATACATACCTGACCATATATCTATATCTATACATACCTGACCATATATCTATACATACCTGACCATATATCTATACATACCTGACCATATATCTATACATACCTGACCATATATCTATACATACCTGACCATATATCTATATCTATACATACCTGACCATATATCTATACATACCTGACCATATATCTATATCATACCTGACCATATATCTATACATACCTGACCATATATCTATACATACCTGACCATATATCTATACATACCTGACCATATATCTATACATACCTGACCATATATCTATACATACCTGACCATATATCTATATCTATACATACCTGACCATATATCTATACATACCTGACCATATATCTATACATACCTGACCATATATCTATATCTATACATACCTGACCATATATCTATACATACCTGACCATATATCTATACATACCTGACCATATATCTATACATACCTGACCATATATCTATACATACCTGACCATATATCTATATCTATACATACCTGACCATATACTATACATACCTGACCATATATCTATACATACATACTGACCATATATCTATACATACCTGACCATATATCTATACATACCTGACCATATATCTATATCATACCTGACCATATATCTATACATACCTGACCATATATCTATACATACCTGACCATATATCTATATCTATACATACCTGACCATATATCTATACATACCTACCTGACCATATATCTATATCATACCTGACCATATATCTATACATACCTGACCATATATCTATACATACCTGACCATATATCTATACATACCTGACCATATATCTATACATACCTGACCATATATCTATACATACATACCATGATCTATACATACCTGACCATATATCTATACATACCTGACCATATATCTATATCTATACATACCTGACCATATATCTATACATACCTGACCATATATCTACATACATACTGACCATATATCTATATCTATACATACCTGACCATATATCTATATCTAAACATACCTGACCATATATCTATATACCTGATATATCTATATCTATACATACCTGACCATATATCTATATCTATACATACCTGACCATATATCTATATCTATACATACCTGACCATATATCTATACATACCTACCTGACCATATATCTATATCTATACATACCTGACCATATATCTATACATACATACCTGACCATATATCTATACATACCTGACCATATATCTATATCTATACATACCTGACCATATATCTATATCTATACATACCTGACCATATCTATACATACCTGACCATATATCATATCTAAACATACCTGACCATATATCTATACATACCTGACCATATATCTATACTATACCTGACCATATATCTATATCTACCTGACCATATATCTATACCTGACCATATATCTATATCTATACATACCTGACCATATATCTATATCTAAACATACCTGACCATATATCTATACATACCTGACCATATATCTATATCTATACATACCTGACCATATATCTATATCTAAACATACCTGACCATATATCTATACATACCTGACCATATATCTATACCTCTATATCATACATACCTGACCATATATCTATACATACCTGACCATATATCTATACATACCTGACCATATATCTATATCTATACATACCTGACCATATATCTATACATACATACCCTGACCATATATCTATACATACCTGACCATATATCTATATCTATACATACCTGACCATATATCTATACATACCATACCTGACCATATATCTATACATACCCTGACCATATATCTATACATACCTACCTGACCATATATATCTATATCTACATACCTGACCATATATCTATACATACCTGACCATATATCTATATCTATACATACCTGACCATATATCTATATATACCTGACCATATATCTATATCTATACATACCTGACCATATATCTATACATACCTGACCATATATCTATACATACCTGACCATATATCTATACATACCTGACCATATATCTATATCTATACATACCTGACCATATATCTATATACTATACATATCCTGACCATATATATCTATACATACCTGACCATATATCTATACATACCTGACCATATATCTATATCTATACCTGACCATATATCTATACATACCTGACCATATATCTATATCTATACATACCTGACCATATATCTATATCTATACATACCTGACCATATATCTATATCTAAACATACCCGACCATATATCTATACATACCTGACCATATATCTATATCTATACATACCTGACCATATATCTATACCCTGACCATATATCTATACATACCTGACCATATATCTATATCTATACA